>NC_081413.1:677633183-677935849 GCF_030272615.1 Cryptomeria japonica
AGTTTAGCAGCAAGGGCCTTCTCTTTAGGTACCAGATCATCTTCCTTGATAGCCAAAAATACCCATTCCTTTTGATTGTTGGATCCAATAGCTGAATCATGTGTCGGTTCATCATCAGAATCAGTCACACCTTCCTCATCTGCATAGTAGCATGATTTGTTTTTGTTTTTCCTATACTTAAGCTTGTTTTGATAATCATGGTTAGGCCTAAAATATTTTCTAGCCCTTTCTTCAAATCTTGAGTTCTTTTCAAGACATCTAGATGCAAAATGACCTATCTTATTACATGCAAAGCATTTAAAAGGTGACTTTCCTTTTCCTTCATACTTACTTCCTGACGGTCCTTTAGGTACTCTTCTAGCAAATAAGACTTCAAGTTTCTCAAAATTTTCATCTTCTTTCTATTGGCATTGCACACTCCAATGAGAAATTGTAGGTGATTGAAGGTATTGTCATTGATGGCAACCTTCCAATCCTATGGCATTGGCACTGGCAGACTCTACACCAGCAAATAGCTTATCGGCAGTAGTAAAGATGATTACCGGCACCCTGGCCGACAGGATTTTGTTTATTGAATTTTGTATTTAATCTTAATATCTTTTTGTAAGCCGACAAGGCGAATTGTAATAGGACTCATATATAAGTATGAGATCTTATAGATCATTTGTGTAAGTGAGAATAGGTAGATGCAAACATGTGAATATTAAGGCAGATTTTGGAGTAAGGTTTATGGTTATTTTGTGAGCTTAAACTGGTACTGAACCTGGCATAGCAAATGCTGAACTGAAGCAGTACATTATATTGGATTTGCATAATCCATTTTGTAAGTCAGTGAGACTTCCCTTTTGTAATTAAGTAGTGAGATTTAGCCAGTTGGCCTTCCTGCATGTGCAGACCCCTATTGTAAGTAATATTCATTTATTGGCCAGTGAGTGAATATTGTGGGTCACAAATCCCGCCAAGGTTTTTCCCACACCGGGTTTCCTCATTAAAAATCTTGTGTTATGGTGTGCTTTCTATGTTGTGCTTATTGTTCTTATTTATTGCATTAATTCTAGTTTACCGGTACACTGTTTTGGAATGCAATTTATTTAATAAGATTAGAAAATATGTAAACTGGCAAGATATTGATTCACCCCCCCTCTCAGTATCTTTGGGAATCCTAACAATTGGTATCAGAGTGTGGTCCTCTTTTTTCAAAATCCTAACAGCTTGAGGGAGATTCTAACACCAGTACAGATGGATAACTTGAGAAAGCAATTGGAAATAGTTCTTGCATATTATGATGTAGAAAAGTTGAAGAATATCAAACTTGAAGATGATCTAAAGGCTGCATAGGAAATCATTCAAGGACTTCAGGAGAATCTTACTATTGCTAGAAGCAAAAGAAGAGAACTTCATGAGAAGATACAAAGTGATGATGATGAAAAGGAAACTCTTAATGATCTTGTAAGCAAGATGAAGCAAGAAAACATGACCTTGAGGAATGAGAAGCAAGATATGACTATGAGATTTTGTAAAGACACTGAAGACAGAAAGAAGAATGAAGATGGCTTGACGAGGAGAATAAATGATGTTGGAAATGAAAATCTAAGACTCAATCATGAAAATGATATGTTAAAGATAGATCTGATTCATTTGGAACATGATAAAACTGAACTCATGAGACAGAAAAATTTCTTGGAAAATGAGTTGGCTACTGCAAATCAATATAAGGAGAAATTCAATAAAAGTTCAGAAGAACTTGATGATATGCTGAAAAATCAAAAACCTAATGGAGATACTAATGGTCTTGGCTTTGAAGTTGGTGAAATCTCTGGTACTACAAACAATCATGATCACAGTAAACCGGTAAGACAACCTAATGCCTACAAATTTAATGGGAAATGCTTTAACTGTAACAAGTATGGTCATAGAGAAAATTAGTGTAGATCTAGAAACTATCAGAACACTAATGCACCCACTGGTCAATGTTCTAAATGCAACAAAATTGGTCATAATTCATAAAATTGCATAATGAATGTAAGATGTTATGTTTGTGGAAGATTTAGACACTTATCTAATGAATGCAGAACACATATCGGCATAGGATATGGAAAAGCTATTCAGAAAAACAATGTGACTTGTTATGCTTGTAACAATATTGGACATATTGCAAAATTTTGTAGAAGTAAGGCATCACCGACAAATAACAAAGGACCCAGTTTGAAAGGTAAAGAGAAGGTTGATGAGGTAAAGCAAGAATTTTCAAAACAATGGATTAGAAAGATAGATCAAAATGTTGATGAGGCTATTCCTTCACCAGTAGAACATAGTATCACTCCACTGGCAGGAGATTCTTCATCTAACTAAAAAGAAATCCCTTGGGGGTATGGCAACAAATTGAAAACATGCTAGTTTACCCTCGGTTGATGGTAAGAAGATGAAATGCTTCTTTACTGGCAGATGAGTTAAGTTCTCACTTAACCGACAGACATTTATTATGGTAGTTGAAGGAAATGACATTATAAAGTAAGTGTTTTTCACTCTTTTTCACTCACCGAGCATTCAAATTTCCTAAGAGCGCGAAAAACCCGAGTGAAGGCATCCACAATGAGAAGTGAAGCAAAATCTATCAAGCATTCAAACCTAAAGGAAAATTAAGGTATTTATCAAATGGCTTCCTCCTCTGCACCTGAATTCATTACAAACCCTATTGTAATTGAAGTGATTAAATGCCCTAGGCCCGTATTTAAGATCATACCTGAAATAGCAAAGCAGGATGATACCCTAGGAGAATTTTCTAAAATACCCAAAGGAGTTTCTTATGATGATGACCCTAGGATATAAATACATTGTCATATTGAGGAACTTGGTGTTGATGAGATAATGAACATGTATAGGACTATAATTTGTGATGAAAGTGGTAATGTGAAACCGGAACACAAGATAATTGAAACCCCAGGTTTTATGGAAATACTTAGCATTCCTGATTTTCCCAAGGAAGTTGTAAGAATTGTACTTAGCAGAGTTCATGGGGAATTCTTTTGGCTTGACTCCATCCATAAGATTACAAGAGAAGCAGTTAGGGCAGTGACTAGCTTACCTTCCACTGGTAGGAGGCCTGATAAAACTAAAAAGGTTCCAAACAACACTATGATGACCCTAACTGGTGCAACCCATGACAATAGATCCTTGAGAGTAAATGATGTAAAGGATGATAATGTTAGATTCATTAGCATGATACTAGGATACAAGACTACACATGCTAACAGATTAAACTCTGTTTCCAGTTTATGTATCAAGAGTACTTATGACATGGTGAATAGTAACACTAAGATTGACATATGTGAATGGCTAAAGGATGAGCTAATTGACAACCTGAAGAAAATTAAAGGTGATAAGAAAGGCACGCTCAGATTTGGTAACTTACTTGTATGTCTATTGCTATACATCACTAAGGAATTTCCTGGTATAGGTAGAAAATAATTTGGTTTTGACATATCGGTAGGAGAAAAACTCTTGGATATTTTTACCAACATGGGAGATGACAGGGAAAAGAACATAATTGAATACTTTTAGGCATTTAAGGCTAGAATGAAGACTAGGGAAAGACTATCTCAGACCATAGTTGACAAATACCAAAAGGAGATATGCTTTGTTATAAAGAAGGATGAAATCTGGATGGAAGCAGTGGTTCCAAGAACAATTTGGGTAATTGAAATGAGTTATGAGGTAGATGAAAACATAACAGAAACATATTCTAAAGCCCTCCTCGAAGCCCCTAGAGATCCAGAAGAAAAAGTATTTGGAAATGTTGAAACCATTGAAAGCAAAGTACAAACCATGAAACAAAAGAAGAGAAGAGAACAAATAATAAGAAAAGTAACTAAACAGGCAAAAGAAATCAAGGAAGACTTGTTGAAAATGACTGGTATCAAGGAAAGTGACCTGGAAGGGTTACATCTAGAATCACATCTTTCACCGGTTAGTACCTCCTCCGACAGTGAAATATCGACAGAGTTTCAGAGAGTATAAAGAAAAAGGAAACCTTCACCGGTACCCGCTCCTACACCAAAGAGAACAAGAAGGAAACAACAGGCAGTAAGGCCCCTGACAAACAAAATAACACCAAGGAAGAAGAAGGAAAAACAAGTTATTCCTCCTTTAGAAAATCTTTTGAATGAAATAACGGATGATGGAAACTTGTCAAATGTCAACAAATTGTATAATACTTTTACCAATGAAGAAAAGGAAAGTATAGAAAACAGTGTCAGTCTACACTTGAACATTTACAAGAAATTTTTGATAGAAGTTGTAGATGATTTACCAAGTGACTTGTATAGAAGACTAGATGCAAAGAGATTAGAAATTGTGGAATTATATAAGAAGATAAAGGTAGAAAAATTACTTGCAGTTCACCTAGTGAAATCAGTAGAAGAAATTGATGAACTGATAAGTGAGGCTAACAGGACTGTATTTTCCACTGGTCACCGGCATATAGCTTTAATGGCTAGCAGAGTGAATGAAATATTTGAAGAGACAACGGATAAATGGGATATCTTCTTTGTGGAGAAATAAAAGCAAGAAGAACTTAAACAACCCAAAGGTTTCAGACTTTATCAAAAGGACAAGGATAAAGGTAAAGGAAAGGCATGTGGACCTCCAAGCATAAAAGTGATAGACAACTTGCCCCCACCTTCTTCTAATACTCCACCGGCATAAACTATTGATACACCACCAGTAACTGATAATATTGAGAGTATGGAGACAACATATGAAGACACCAATCCTGATTTAGAGGTATTATTTACTATGAATATTGACACACAAGAGTTTAACATTGTGGTTGATAAGGAAACCACTAAGAAGAAAGATGTGGCAACTGAGCCATTGACTGAGAATATTGTTGTAGAAACACATGTTGAGGATACAGTTGGAAATGTTGAGACTGAGGTTGAAACACATACTAAAACGGTGATAGATACCACTAGTGCACATACTCAGAAACCTACTAAGTTAGAGCAACAGGCTACTGATAACACAGTAAATACTGAAACTTCATCAGAGAAACTGGTAATGGAAAGCATAGAGAAGCATACTAAGGTACATTCTAAGAAACATGAAGAGAAAAAGGTTGAGACAAAGATAGTGCCACCGACAACAACTAAGAAACCCAAGCCTTTGCTAGTTGAGATGCAGAATCAAACTGACCTACCAGAGGTCAACTCAAGCAAAGAAGTTACTCACACCGGTGAAATGCATATTGTTAAGGCAATTGGACAATCATTGGGTTCCTCCTTAACAAAATTCAGACCGACCAATGTAACAGAGGTATTGCTGGATTCAATTAGGAAATTCACAGATAGCAATGCACTTGCATACAAGGAAATTGATGATACCTTCCCTATTTTGAAATTGATTGCATCCAAGTGCAATGTGGACAATAAAGATTCTTTGAGTCAACTAGACACATTGTCTAAGTATATCATCGGCAACCTATTGACAATTGATCAGATTAATGAGGAAAGATTCAGTGTGAAAATGAATAAAGAGAAAGAAAGATTCTTTGATGAAACAATAAAGAGATGCAAAGAACACATTGATACCTTATTACTGGCACTAGGAAAAACAATAATGGAATTTAAGGAGTTGTACAAGGATACATGCAAGACTGATGTTTTGACAATGGATATAGACAATAAAATCAGTGAAGCACAGAAAGAAATAAATAATACTGTTGATAATCTCATCGGTTCACCAGAACCATTATTGGTAATAGAGCAGGAAATAGTAGAATTTGAGGAAAAACTTGAGAAATTGGAGAAGGAAAAGGAAAGAATAAAGTTCAAGGCTAAGGAACTAAAATGCAGACTTGGTCCAAAACTTGACATCCTCATCTCTTTGAGAAAAGAGATATCAGAGGCACTTGTTCCTAGACTTAAGACACCGGAAGAGAAAATGCACATACTCACTAGTACAATACAAAGGATAGAAGTAGCATTGAAGGACAGTGAAAGGTTCACTAACAACTTAAATTTTGTAGTGGAAGATCTATTTTAGATTGTAACCAACTGGTTATAGGGATCCAGCTGAGAACTACACTCAGTTGACATTTTTGACAACCTTTGTCATTGATGTCAAAGAGGGAGTAGTTGGGATGAGAAAAATGATGACAGAAGAGATCATGTGCTCAGGGGGAGCACACAGTTTTGGCAAAAATTTTGGATTTTTCTCATGGGTGTTTCCATCAATGCCAAAGGGGGAGATTGTTGGCATTGCACACTCCAATGAGAAATTGTAGGTGATTGAAGGTATTGTCATTGATGGCAACCTTGCAATCCTATGGCACTGGCACTGACAGACTCCACACCGACAGATAGCTTACTAGTAGCGACAAAGATGATTACTAGCACCTTGGCCGACAGGATTTTGTTTACTGCATTTTGTATTTAATTGTAATATCTTTTTGTAAGACAACAAGGTGAATTGTAATAGGACTCATATATAAGTATGAGATCTTATAGATCATTTGTGTAAGCAAGAATAGGCAGATGCAAACATGCAAATATTAAGGCAGATTTTGGAGTAAGGTTTATGGTTATTTTGTGAGCTTAAACTAGTACTAAACCTTGCATAGCAGATGCTGAACCAAAGCAGAACATTATATTGGATTTGCATAATCCATTTTTTAAGTCAATGAGACTTCCCTTTTGTAATTAAGCAGTGAGCTTTAGGCAGTTGGCCTTCCTACATGTGCGGGCCCCTATTGTAAGTAATATTCATTTATTGGCCAGTGAGTGAATATTGTGGGTCACAAATCCCATCGAGGATTTTCCCACACCAGATTTCCTCATTAAAAATATTGTGTTATGGTGTGTTTTCTATGTTGTGCTTATTGTTCTTATTTACTGCATTAATTCTGGTTTACTGGTAGACTGTTTTGGAATGCAATTTGTTTAATAAGATTAGAAAATCTGTAAACTGAAAAGATACTGATTCACCCCCCCTCTCAGTATCTTTGGGAATCCTAACACTTTCTTGATATCCTCTAGTTCCTTCACATATAAATCTTTCCAATCACTCTTTCCGGTAGATGATCTAGTGCATGAAAAGTAGGTTCAAATTTAACAGCTCTAGAAGGTCCAAATTCCTCAGGCTCAAAAGAAGATAATTTCCCAACCAAGGTATCCCTATTAACTAAGGTGTTTGTCATAGTTCTAAGCTCATTAATTGCAGTATCCTTCATCTTATAAGCCGGTGGTAAATCTCTCAGTACTTTAGAAACTATTTCATCTTCGCTCAGAGATCCACGACAACATTGAATTCCCAAAACAATCTCATTAACTCTCTCCATAAAAGCAGTAATCCTTTCATCTTCTTCCATCTTCATATTTTCATACCTTACCAGGTAACCATCAAGTTTGGCAATTTTAATAGTAGGGTCACATTCATTTAGAGTATCGTATTTGTCCCATATAGCCTTTGTAGTTGATTTTTCAGTTAGTCCCATAATTTGTTGATCAGAAAGTGCACACAAAAGAGCTTCTCTAGCTCTACAATCATTCTCAAGATCTTTATCCAGACCAGTTGGAGCAAGATTTCTAGATGCCAAATTAAATGATGTAACACCATTCTTAGTGATCTCCCAAATCTCCCTTCCAAAACATCTCAGATGAGTCTCCATCTAAATCTTCCCTACCCTATAATTTGTTCCATCAAACCTAGGAATTTCTCTCTAGAAAACAACAGCAAATGAACTAGATGAACTTGAACTACTAGATGCCATTAGATCTTCCTCAAGCAGTTAAGCTTTTGCATAGAGGACCAAGCTCTCATACCAATTGTTAGACAACTCAGATAACCAGAGGACAACTAAGAGGGGGGGGTGAATCAGTTGTCACCCCATTATAGAACTTTAAGCATTTAAATCCTTATTACCGGAACACATAAACTTAATACCAGAATGATAGGTAAAGAATTTAATTATAAACATAAATCATAGAATAGCTACCATCCATCCATAACACATGACACCAAATTTTGTACGTGGAAAACTCGGTAAAGGGAAAAATCATGGTGGGAAGCCTACCCACATTCAGATAATACTTGTGCATTAAGTATGTGATTACAATATGAGGGGCCTACACATGTAGGAAGGCCAATAGCCTAGAGCACACTTCTCATCACAAAAAGGAGCCTTACTGACTACATAAACATCAGACTATAATTTGGAAAGAAGAGTGAACTACAAGTATAGCATCTCCTATGCCTGAGTACAGTTCTGGTTAAGCTCAATACCAGAGGCCATAAACCTCTCTCACAAACCCAATTGTATCACCTATGATCAACAAAACCTATATATGATTACAAAATTATTCACATGGAGATCATCCCATAACCTTGACCTATCAAACCTATGATGTACAAAGAGATCTTGCATCATATTTATACCAACCCATGACCTAAACAATTAGGTCGGCCACCTAAAAGATAATACAATAAATTCATAACATAAACCCATAATCCAATGATCAACCAAGTCAGCATAGGCCAAAAACAATGGAAACAATCATTAAATCCCTTTGGTAATGCATCAGGAACATCCTCCAACACGTTACAGAAACTGGTCCATAACCTAGATAACACTAGACCCAAAATAGGTCACCATAAACCAAATCCAACACCACCAATGAACTGGAACACAGACAAGATAACCATCAACCCTGAAAGCCATTTAGAAGCCACACCAACACCACTTATCACAGGCATCAAAAGATCTTCAACAAAGCTCTGTCGATAAAACCCTTATCGGTGACTAAAACGCTTACTATAACAAATGATAGCTCCTAAGTCATCATATCCTGAACCAACTGATCGTGATACACATTTGAATAGGATGAATGACATATCCAAACCAATTCCACAAACCAAAGCATATTGGATCCTACCAGATCAATATCATGATCAACCACTCTACCAGAACCAATCGGAAATCGATAAACAACCAAAACAACCGATGTTGCCATCAATGACAAAATATCAATGCAACACTGATGCAGCCATAACCGGTAAAAACCCTCAAAAGAGTCAACTAACTTATGTAGTAAGAGAGACACAATGCAAACAGCAAGAAAACATACCAATTTCATATAAACAAATCATATTCAAGTCATAGAACTTCTGGCAATCATCTAGTAATCATCAGATTATCATCAAAGAACATCCGGTAATTAACCGATTACATGCAGGCTGCAAGCTAGAAACAACCCAATCGGGACTCTAAAAATCAACCAGATCACAACATGTGAATATCAATCCTTATTGTCATTTCTACTTCCTCTGTCCCTACAAATGATTACATAACATCATATTTATACCCACCGGAACATATCTAGGTTGGCCTCAAAAGATTACATTCACCAATGCAGGAAAATGAAATGTACAATTAGGTCGGCCCTAAGATTTAAGAAATCTTTTAGGAAAATAACAACCAAGTGATGTGGTTCAACAAGAAGGTAGGCCAAACACCAAAGAACATCAAACAAGACCCTATATGGATCCACATGTGAAGAATCATGCCAGTAATGAGGGAAAACCAACCGGAAGCAATAACTAACCAGAGAAGAACCCAAATAAACTAGAAATCTGGAATCAACCACATGAAACTGCCAGGAAACTACAAACAAGATCTTCCATGAAGAACAAGAAACCACTGGTACATATCGGTAAGAATATAGAAACTGCACAAAGAACTTAAACAAGAACAAAACTAAAAGGAAATTTTTTTGGTTGATGCAAGATTGCTCATCGACCGGGGATGCTCCTACATCAGACAACCCAAGTAGAAAAAAGATTTTCCATGAGAGGAAACTCATAAACATCTAAAAGGATTCAGAATGAAGATCCCATGCTCAATTTTGATCCAAACATCTTCTTATCTTCCAATCTCTACTCTATCTTTGTCAGTGCTTTAACCAGCTTCTCTAACCTATGAGTCTCTTTTTTTCTCTTTCTTTTCTTCAGATATGTACATTGCCTTTGTTTATGCAATTTTGATTTGTTTATGCCACAAGACTTCATCTGGTTTGTCACCATGAGTTCTATGTTGATCTATTCCATCAGTCCATTAGACTCATTTGTCAGATTGTTCTGCCAACTCATGTCACCCTTCGGTATAATCTCTACAATTGGTTCTATTAGATCTTTCTTCAAAACCTCTGGTATAACCTCTACAACCAATTCTATCAAACCTTTCGGTATAGCCTCTACCACCAGTGCTTTCAAACCTTTCGGTATAACCTCTGCCACCAGTTTCCTGCAACTTTTCCCAGGACTCAGATTCTTCACCGCCTTCTCTTTCTCCTTCAAAGAAATCAATGTGAAGTTCTTCCCATCCTTTTCAATAGTAACTAGGTTTCTTCTATAGTCATAAATAGCTCCTCTATCATACTACCAAGGTTTTCCCAACAAGACATGAAAACCATTCATTGACACAATATCACATAAAACTTCATCTCTGAAAGGCCCAATATTGAAACTCACCCAACACTTCTCCTTTATCTCTATCTTCTGATCATCTTGTAACCAATTTACCTCATAAGGATGAGGATTCTCAAGCCTCTTCAACCCAAGCTTCTCAACCATCTCCTTAGATACTAAATTATCAATACTTCCACTATCTATAATGACCTTGCAACACTTACCACCTGATTTGCATACCATCCAGAAACGACTTTTCCTCCGAGTAGATCTGGTATCCTTTGTTCTAAACATAAGGGATTCTCCTTGCTCCAGTACCATCCGATTCTTTACTTGCCACACAACTTCTTGACATCCCTTGCTTACATTCATAGAATCTATGTCCGGTTTCTCCATAATTGAAGCATTTGCTAGGGAATTATCTACTGGTAGTGTTGCTACCCTTCCTCGGTGTCTTTTGTTTCGGTTCTTTACTCCACTTCATTTTTTACTCCTCTTCTTCAACCAGTTTCTTCATACTATCATTCATCTTGAATTTCGCCTTTCCCTTATTCGGTTGTCTTTTTCTCACCTTCTCCTTAGCCTTCAAGCATACTGGTAAGCTTCTTCAACTGTGGAAACTTTCAACATACTCATCTCATCTTGAATGTTAAAAGCAAGTCCATTGATGTACCTTGCCATGTTTTCTCTGTCCATCTCTCTATGTCCAAATCTGATCACCACCTTGTAGAATTCCTTAGTATATTCCTTCACAGTCATGTTTCTCTATTTCAGGTTTTGCAACTTCTTGAACAACTCCAGTTCCTAGTCTCCCAATATTAACTTGGCCTTCAACCTTGCAACCATCTATCTCCACTGAGTGATCTTCAATTCACCATTCTCCACTCTATCTTTCTGCAACTCTTTCCACCACAAGGCAGCATGCCCTTTCAACTTGGTTTGTGCCATCCAAACTCTCTACAGGTCCTTGACATCCTCAAACTCAAAGTAGTTCTCTAACTCTCTGATCCAATTGATCAAATCCTTTGGGTTCAGTGTTCTGGAAAAGTTATAAATCTCAACTTTATGCACTTTACTTGCTTGTGCCACTGCTCTTAGGAATCTTTCCTCTCTCTCATCTTCTGGTCCTTTAGCTTCCTCAAGCTCTTCATTGGATTCCTCATATTCATCCTCAAAGTTAGGGTTTCTTCACAAACCAGCCAAAGCATTTTGGATCTCATTCCTCACTTCATTATTGAAGTCTTCCATCATTTGTTCTACCCTCTGGGGATTTTTCCTTCTCGGTGGCATCTCTCCTTCCACTTCGGTGAACTACCTCAACTCGGAGATCTAACTACCGGTTTCAATTGCCTCCCCTCAACGATCTATTGAACACACACGTAGCCTGCCTCCAATCAGTGATCTATCCACCTCAAGGAATGCCTCAATGTTCACACATGATTCTTCCACCAACCGGTCCATAACCAACTTTGATACAAATTGATGCAGCCATAACCAGTTAAAACCCTCAGAAGAGTCAATCGTCTTATGTAGTGAGAGAGACACAACGCAAACAACAAGAAAAAATAACAATTTCATATAAACAAATCATATTCAAGCCATAGAACTTTCAGAAATCATCCAGTAATCATCAAATTATCATCAAAGAACATTCGGTAATTAACCGGTTACATGTAGGCTTCAAGCCAAAAATAACCCAATCAAGACTTTAAAAATCAACTAGATCAAAACATGCAAATCTCAATCCTTATTCTTAGTTATACTTCCTCTATCCCTACAAATGATTACATAACATCATATTTATACCCACCGGAACATATCTAGGTCAACCTCAAAAGATTACATTCACCAATGTAGGAAAATGAAACGTGTAATTAGGTCGGCCCTAAGATTTAAGAAATATTTTCAGAAAATAACAACCAAATGATGCGGTTTAGTAGGAAGGTTGGCCACATGTCAAGAACATCGAACAAGACCCAAGATTGATCCCCATGCAAAGAATCACGTCAATAATGAAGGAAAACCAACTAGTAAGCATAAGAATTATCTCAGGAACCCAAAAACAACCAACTAGAAGTGATAACTGACCGGAGAAGAACCCAAATGAACTAGAAATTTGGAATCAACCACATGAAACCGCTAGGAAACTGCAAACAAGATCTATGACTAAGAATAAGCAACTATCGATACATACCAGTAAGAATACAGAAACTGCACAAAGAACTTAGATAAGAACAAAACTGAAAGGAAATGTTTTTGGTTGATGCAAGATTACTCATCGAACAGGGATGCTCCTGCATCAAGCACATAATCAATTCCAAATTGCCAACAAAAACAACATGCACTATAAATGAAAGCTTTAAGATCTAATTGACTGAAAGGAAGAAATTTACAAATTCTAAAAATGCAATATGTCAAAGTCCTCTGGATGAAAAGAAGCAACATCAAATGAAAGAAGTCATTATCCAACACATGATTATGATAAATATAAGTGAAAAGAAAAGTAATAATATGTGAAATAGAAAATAAATCATATCTATTAAGTGTCATTATGAATGTTTAAAATCAGATCTGAAAATTGATTTGAAAAATTCAGCAATCCACAAATCAAATTAACCAAAATAAATTAGGGTTTTTATGAATAAAACTCTAAATTTATATAATTTTATTAAAATGAGATCTATGAATGTAAATTTAACTTTTAAAATGTTTCTAAATCAAATCTAAAACAATTAATCCAAATTAGACAACCGACAAGCTCAATTTTAGAATTGAAAATTAGGGTTTTTATTGATTTAACCTCTAAATTTTTGAAATTCAATGAAAAAATAAACTTGTAAATGTAAATTTTAATTTTAAATTTCATAAACACTCAAATTTGAAAACATAAATAAAAAATAAAGGTGTAAGGTGTTGGGTTCACCAAAATGTATTTGTGATAATATTAGGGTTTTCATTACAATAAAGATGAAAACCTCTAATTTTTACTTGGGGACCAGTACATTAGGGAAAGATAAGAATTAGATAGGTTTAAACCTAATAGACCTAGATTCTAATCTAATTCCAAGGGGGGTTTTAAATGTGCCTCTTCTTTCCCTTGATTTGAATTGATTTATTAAGGATGTTGAAATTAGGGTAAATGTACTAGAATCGAAGTAAAAATATGTAATGTCCCCTGTGAGGAGCCTCATGGAAACAGACAAATAAACATACACTAACAAAAAAATGCAATAAAATTTTAATAAAATGAACATTAAAATCAAGAATCATTTAAATTCATAACTCAATTATTTCCAAGAGGTTCCTCCACATTTAGCAATAATTCAATTTGCATAAAAGCATTATCCATAATCATAACATCTAAAACATATTATCCCATTTATCTAAACCATAATAAGCTTAATATAAATTGAAATAAAAGGTAACTCATGAACACATAATGGATTGTCCGTACCAACACCAAACAATCTAAACCACTAATCATAACTCATCGATACATTACATTATCCATTTACACCGAGATTCCTCCATGACAAAGTGATACAATTACATCCACAAAAAGCTACATGAAACATTTTCATAAATACATCTTCAATTATCAACTCTGAGACACGAACAGGTTGCATCTGTAATACCCTAAAAATGGTCACCTAAACCATGGGCCCCTAATCTCGGCTACATTACCAAGGTCCTAACCAAAGGCAATTAAATCAATCTTGAGAACCTAAATATTTAATTTCTAAATCATCAATGTCACATGGCAAGTAAATCATTCTATATTAATTAAATATTTATTTAATTAATTAATCATTCCAAGTAAATCATTTTAATCAATTATCCTATTTATTTTAATTAAATATCCTAGCATATTTAATTAATAAATCAATTTACCATTAAATTTACTTCGATTGTGCTTCCTCTTGGAGAATCGTTGTCGCTCATCATTAATCGATCTTGACCGTTGGTCTCTCTCTGGATTTTCTATAAATTCAAGCTCTCATCTCTCATGCAGATTACCCTAGAGATTTATTGTTATTATGTTGTTTTTTCTCTAGGTTCATTGAGAATATTACATCTTAGTTTATTGCATATTAGTTTAATAATGATTGCTTTAATTCATCTAGCTTAATCTTGCATCCATTTAGCTCAATCTTGTGCTCATATAGATTAAATCCTTCATTTAGGTGTCGTCTAGTCACTAGGGTTGCATAAAGAAATCTGAGAGCAAGACTAAAACTCACATCTATTAGAAGGCAATAGGTTGCTTTGTAATGGTTTTATTATTCATTGATTATTGATTTACTAATCAAGCATCTAATGACTTATTGAAGTGTTGTGTATTCAAAAACAGATATAGGTCCACTTTTCACACACACATATTTTTCACCTATTGGGATCCAAGAACATTGAGAGGGGGGGTGAATCAGTGTTCTATCAGAATGAACAATTTTTAACTTTCGAGACCATGCATATATAAACCGGTAAACAAATAAACATATAATAAGAAGCAAATAAACCATCCACATAAATGAACACCATAACACACAATTTATATGTGGAAAACCTCAATGAGAAAAAACCACGGTGGGATTTTTGACCCACAATATCAGTTCACTGGCCATATGAAAAGATATTACATATAATAGGGGCCTGCACTTGCAAGAAGGCATACTACCTAGAGCATACTGCTCATCACTAAAGAGCCTCACTGACTACAAGCTTTCTGCCAAAGTAAATTACTGAAAATGAACTCAAGAATCCATCTGCTATGCCAAATAGAGTTTTGGTTTTGGTTCTTCTTTGTATCGGTTCATAAACTCTGAATTACTACCAGTATCACTTCTCCTCCAAGAATGCTTTCCAATCTATTTACAAATTATTGCATGATATATAATTCACATACAAAATGATCTCCATATATATATTTTGCTTCATACAACTCTTCTATATTCTCCTATATGCATACATTTCATATGTCTTCCTTCATTTCAAAAATAACCTAGCAGATTGACCTATATACCTATTACAAATGATATGCCTTATGTCGACTTACAATACATTTACAAAAGATATTCAATGTCGGCCTTGACAATATTAATTACAAAATGATTTAAGTAAATCCTCCTTGATGTCGGCTTCTAAAGAAGTATTGATGTCGGTGTCGGTGTCGGTGTCGATGTCACCCTGAATGCTCCAAAGCTAGTAACTGTTGGTATATGCCTCCTAGTGCCAGTTTATGGCTTCCATCATATCTTGTTTCCATCAATGACAACAAAACGAATCCAATGAGTGTCAATTGCCAACAATCACCCCCTTTGGCATTGGTGGCAACACTCATGTGAAAATGGATTCCATGTCGGTATGCTCCCCCTGAGAAATAAACCCCATCTGAAATGTGTTTCCCTGGTATTTTTCACTGATATTTTTAACATATGTACATACTCCCCCTTTGAGATTAATACCAAAGACCGGTGAAAGAATAGAAAGAATAAAATAATATTGTTAGTTTCACTAGAGCTTAGTCATCTTTAGGATTTCTAGGTATGTCTTTTGTAATAACTAAAGATATGTATCCTAGCTGGATTTGAAAGTATCACAAATAGATGCAATTCCACTTAGTAAGTGAGCAAGTGTTTCCTTCTCTTGGATATCTGCTGGTGTGGGTTTAGCTATCATATCCATGCACTCTTTCTTGTGAGCACCCAATGAATCTAGTCTAGGGCTTACCAATCCTCTTAGATTTCTTGCTCTTCTCATGATTTTATCTCTCTCCTTCTCAAAAGAAAAAAATTGGTTCTCCAAGGACAAAATTTGTCCATCAACAAATGTGGTTAGTGTAGTCAATCCATCAAAAGAGTTAGCAATTTTAGTCATCTTATCATATAAATCCTTCAATCTGCTATCTACATTAGCTGTAAGACTTTCTATGTTACAACACACTCTGTAGATATTTGTACATTGTTTTAAATAAACCTCAATAGGGATAAGTTTTTCCTCAATTTTGTTCTTCCCTGTTTCTACAAGCTAATCAAAAGTTATTCTTTTTACTACTGTGAAATTCTCCAAAGCCTGTCGGTCTGCAATCTACCTCAGACATTGAAAATTGTTGGATATCTACTCTATTAGAGTCTTGAGCTTACCGGAAGGGCTTTCTCCATCTTCAATCTGACAGTTAGGTAATAATCTATGTAATACAAAGACTGATTGATCAATTAATCCTTTATCTACAGTACCTTCCTTCAGTAAGTTCTGAGTAACCATCATCATTAATTCAGTTGGACTCAACTCAGAGACTGATTTCTTCTCAACCTAAGAAGTGTCAATTGCCAAAACCTTTTCTGGGGAATCAGTTTTACTTGCCGATATTGACTCAATGAATTTTACCTTATCCATCTCAACCTCTATTGCATCGATGGCTTCGCCACTTGGTGCAATGTCGGTTACTATCAGTGGAGTATTATCCACAGAAATTGCAGTGTCCTATACATTGCCTCGCTCAAAAATGGTCTATGCCGATATAGACTGTACACTCTCCTTAGCTTCCAATTGTGTTTGAGTATCTATAGTTACTGTCAGTTGTGTCAAAACTAGAGTTGAACTGCCCAAAATACCTTTCCCGTTTGATTTGTCAGGAATGGTGGAAGTCGTTGCCCTTGAAAATTCTTCTTGAGATGTGAGAAAGTCTGAATTTTTCTAAAAGAATTTGGTCCATCCCTTACTTGTCTCATTTACCACCGCATTTACTCTCCCCATCACAAGGCTTATCTATAGATATTTACTACTGAAGACTATCATATTTGCAGTGTCTATACATCTTTTCATTTCCTCACTATTTATAGCAACACACAATTCTCCTTCAAAATTTTAATTAAGGCTTTCTTATAAATGTCTATATACAACAAAATAGCCTCTTCTAATTCATTTTGCTCATTCTCTTCTAAATCTTCATAATACTTTGATATATTTTTCAATATTCCATCATTTGTAATTTCATCAATAAGCTCAGCACAGGTCATTGTGGTCTTACCGGTTCCAGTATCATCATCCTTCTTATTTTTGCTTGTGGTTGCCAGTGTGACTGGTTTTCTCTTTTGGATAGGCTTCCTTGCTGGTGGTGGAGGTGTAGTAGGCTTAGTTGCCTTTCTGATAAGTCTCCTCCTAGGCTCTGCCTTCTTCTTCTCTATAGGTGGTTTTACCACATTCTTCCTTTGTACCCTTCTGAAAGCCAAAGGTTCATTATCCTCAAGATCAGAGTCTAAAGAGATAGGGGAAATGTGAACTTGTGGCTTCTTCACTTCTGCAGTACCAACCTCTGTCGGTTTAGCTACCTATTTAGATTTAGAGCCCAGCTGAGTGTCTATCTTATAAATCACATCTTGTACATATGTAGACATCTTTTCTATTTTATTTTCTCTTCTCTTCTTGTTAAAACTGGTTTTCAATTCAAGAGCCTTCTCTCCTGATGTACCAAAATGTTATGTCTTATCATCTAATGGGGCATCTAACAACATCTTTGCATAGAGTTCAAAAATTCTATCATCCACCTCATATCCAAGCTCAGTAATCTAGATTTTCCTAGGTTCAACTACTTCCATAAGAGTTTCATCAATTTTTACCATGAAACAAATATCAGTGGAATACTTCTCCACAATGTTCTTTGAAATAATCTCCCTTTGCCTCATGTTTTGTTGAAAAGTCTTAAAATACCCCCAAAGTTTCTCATCTCTGTCGGTACCAAGACCCGTGATTGCTTCCTTGATCTGCATACCTACCAGTATGTTATGAGCCCAATGCTTCTTGCCTACACCGAGTAGCTCATTTATGAAGTAAAGCATTAAACAAACAATCAAGTTTCCATATCTAAAATTGCCTTTCTTGATTCCTTTGATATTTCCAAGGTTTAACATCAACTCACTCCTCATCCACTCACATAAATCATACTTCACATTATTCCTCAACATCTGATATGCAACATGAATGCATGAACTAGCAACAAAATTCAATTGGTTGGATTGAGTTACCTTGTAACCTATGATCATGCTTGCAAACTTTATATTTGTGTGGGTGATTGTGCTTATCCTCATTGATCTACTATCAGGTGTAGCACCAATGAGTTTTTCAACCTCTGTGTTGGAAATTTTCTTGCCACATTCTTGTCTGACCCTGGGTAAGCCAGTGACGGCTTGAATTGCCTCCTTCGTGATCATGTAAGGCCTATCTAGCCAAATAAATTCATTACAAACCTTGCTTAGAATGTATTTGATAACTTCATCTTTGAATTCCAATATGTATAGAATATCGATTAACCATAGATCCTCAATTGCTTTTAATTCTAGTTTGATGGTTCTAGAGTCTCCTAGTATCATGGACTGATACATTCTTTTGATGTCTTTAGTTACCAAATCCTCAAGGGTGTAGTGAATGTATTCCCACACATCTGTTGGGAAAAATGGTGTCTCAACCTTGCATTTATGCAAGGTTACTATTTATAGTAAGTTTTCATTTCAGCACGAAATGGTGTGAAACTCTCCCTGAAGCTTTTGGTTGGCTAGATAAGCATTCCCGTAAAGTTGCGTCGTAAGTTCACAGCTAGTTTTGAAGATATTAAAGTTTTTGTCTTGGAGGAGTGCGATAAAATGTTTAAACATAATTTTGGAGGCTTTAGAGGCTCCGAAATGCCCTAAAAATTTGTCGTAACTGGTATAGCTGGTTACGAGGTGATAGAGCACTTCGCGAGCTTTCCAGCGCTTCAAACGGTTCGTCAATCGGACACCCGGTTCTCAAGTTATGGCCTCCGAAAGTTTGTACTCCTGAAATAGGAAAAATAATTTGTATCGGATACATAAATGAGCTGTAAAAGGGAGCAAAATGTGTTGATGTGTGCTTTAACATGTCATAGGGCATCTAGAAGGGATATAAGGTCTGCTACACCTTATTGGGTGGTTTTAGCCCATGGTTTTGTAATACCGTTTGACGGTTTCTTGTATTGTATCTCCTATTTATGAGGTGTGTGAGATAGAGGTTGTGTGTAAGAGTCTTATGGCTATTGAGTTGCTTCTGAATCTTTGATTAGTGGTACTCCTACGAAGAGCTTGCTCTGCAAGTATGTTGTAATCTGTTTTTGATTGCTGAATAAAATATTGAGCTGCTTTTGGAGGGTGGGGTTTTTCTCCTGAAAGGGTTTTCCCCACGTAAATCACTGTGTTGTGGTATGAATGCTATTATATCTATTTCTATTTTCTGTAACTGTTGTAACGATCTGAAAAAGTTTTGCATTACCCTCCTCTCAAGGTTAGTGTAGGAAGTTGTTTCCGTTACTTAACTTCCTTACAAGTGGTATCAGAGCCTGATCACCTTTGGTTTCAATTGTAGGCAGTTGGGTTTTTTGAACTAATCCAGATTTGAGTGGGAGCTTGTGCAGAAGACATTTTTTGATCTTGTTGCAGGAATATTCAGATGGCGAGTTCGTCAGGGAAAATAGAGGTGGAGAAATTTAATGGAAGTAATTTTGAGATGTGGAAGCTGAAGATGGAAGATTTGCTAATAGATCGAGATCTTTGGGGTGCTGTTGATGCGAATGTCCAAAGGCCCTCAGATCCTACTGCGGCAGCTCAGTATGATGTTATGGACCGAAAAGTCAAGGGTCTAATCAGACTGTGCCTAGCAGACTCTGTTCTAATCAATGTCCATGAAGAGAACTCTGCAAAGAAGCTATGGACTAAGCTTGGTGAGATGTATCAAGTGAAATCTTTATTAAATCAAATTTTCTTAAGAAAGAAATTGTATTCCTTGAAGATGGAAGAGGGTGGATGAATTGCAGACCACCTAGAAGCATTCAATATGTTGGTGGCTCAATTAGTATCCGTCGGTGTTAAGATGGATGAGGAGGA
Source organism: Cryptomeria japonica (assembly GCF_030272615.1). Lineage (NCBI taxonomy): Eukaryota > Viridiplantae > Streptophyta > Pinopsida > Cupressales > Cupressaceae > Cryptomeria > Cryptomeria japonica. The sequence goes on from NC_081413.1 coordinate 677,653,535, forward strand.
GAAATGTCAGATCTTTCTTTGTTCTTTGCTTGATTCGTGGGATTCTCTTGTTATGGCTATCAGTAGTACTTCTGTTGTTTTGAAATCTGAAGATGTGGTGGGTGCCCTACTCAGTGAAGAGATGTGAAGAAAGGTATCCATCAGTTCAAAGGAAGCCCTAACCGTTTGTGGAAGACCTAAGGAGAAAGGCAAGAAGAATGAGAAGTGCGACAAGTCCAAATCCAAAGGGAGATCGAAATCTCCTGGAAAGTCCAAAGTCATTTGCTGGAACTGCGGTAAACCGGGTCACATCCGTAAGGACTGCAAAGAAGAAAAGAAGAAGAAAAAGAAAAAGTTCGATTCTGATTCTGAATCCGACAAGGAAGATGGCAATGCATTTATTGCGGCTTTGGCGACAAATGCAGGTAATGATGCCTAGCTAATTGACTCAGGTGCATCTTTTCATATGACTTCCAATAGAGATTGGTTTTCTAAATATGAAGGATTTAATGGAGGTAAGGTGTACTTACGTGATGATTCACATCTAGACATTGTTGGTCGAGGTAAAGTTAGAATCAGGTTTTCTGATGGTAGAATAAAAAGGATTAATGGTGTGCTGCATATCCCTGGATTAAAACGAAACCTGTTATCTGTGAGCAAACTGATAGATGCGGGTGTGCAGGTAGTCTTTTCTGAAGCAGGATGTAAGATGATTAAGGGTGCTATGGTAGTTGCTAGAGGTGTCAGATTTGGCACTTTGTATAAGCTTGAAGCATACACTGTTGAATGTAATAGCACTTCTGTAAAAAGCAAATCTGTGGATACTTCACTGGAAGATTTGAAGGTTTCACCTTCAGCAGATGGAAATGGTTTTTGGGTACCTAAGGGTGCTCTTTCGTCTGAAGCAAAGTTACCTGCAGAGAAAACTATGTTATAGCACCAGAGACTTGGTCACATTGGAGAAAAGGGTCTAAGGACCTTGAAAAATAAAAACCTTGTTGAAGGTTTGAATGACTGTAACCTTGACTTTGATTTCTGTGAACATTGCATTTATGGAAAACAAAACCGCGTTCAGTTTTACTCGAGTTCTCATAAAACTTGTGGTGTTTTGAATCTTATCCATTATGATGTGTTTGGTCCAGTAGATGTCTCTTCGATTGGAAAATCCACATATTATGTTTCATTTATTGATGATTTTAGTAGAAGGACATGGGTTTATTTCCTAAAGAGTAAATCTGAAGTTTTTAGTTGTTTTAAAGAATTTAAAGCAATGGTTGAGTTGCAGACTGGAAAGAAAATAAAATGTTTGAGAACTGATAATGGCGGTGAGTTTTGCTCTAATGATTTTGATAGATTCTGTAAAGACTATGGAATTAACAGGCAGAAGACAACTCCATATTCTCCACAGCAGAATGGAGTTGCAGAAAGAATGAACAGGACACTGATGGAGAAGGCTAGGAGTATGTTGAGTGGTGCTGGTCTCGAACAAAAGTTTTGGGCTGAAGCTGTTGCCACTGCTTGCTACCTGATTAACAGGTCTCCTACATCAGCTCTTGTTGATAAAACACCTATGGAAGCATGGTCAGGTCACAAGCCTTCATTGAGACATCTTAGAGTTTTTGGTTGCGAGGCATATGCACATGTGCCAAAGGAGAAGCGAACAAAGTTGGAGAACAAGGCTGTGAAATGTATCTTCATCGGGTATAGTTATGGTGTGAAAGGATACAAGCTTTGGGACCCTGTTGCACAAAAAGTAATTCATAGTAGAAGTGTTATTTTTAGAGAAGTTAAGTCTCCTTCTGTTACATTGCAGCCAGAACAAACTAAAAAAGAAGATGTGGTTCAACTTCCTTCTAGACCTGAAAGAGTTGAATCGAGACCCCTAGATAGGCAAGAATTTGAGGAGAGCTCGTCTAGCTCTGAATCTTTAGAAGAGGAGGAAGAACCTCCAACTCAGCTTGTTCGAAGGTCTACAAGACATAGACAACCACCTGAAAGGTATTCACCTAATGATTGGAGATGTATTTTTGCTCTGAATACTTGTGTGGATGAACCGAAATCTGTAGAAGAGGAATGATGCAGAATCCTAGAAGATTGCTATGGAGGAAGAAATGGCAGCTTTGAAAAAGAATGATACATGGGATCTTGTACCATTGCCTGAAGGATGAAAACCTGTTGGTTGTAAATGGGTGTTCAAGAAAAAGATTGGTTCAGATGGAAGCATTGAGAAGTATAAAGCAAGGTTGGTTGCAAAAGTGTACTCTCTGGTTGAGGGTGTTGATTACGATGAGATATTTTCTCCTGTTGCAAAAATGACGTCCATTAGATTTTTGCTTTCTATTGCTACTGCTTATGATTTAGAGGTTGAGCAAATGGATGTGAAAACTGCTTTCCTTCATGGTGATTTGGAGGAAGATATTTATATGACACAGCCGGAGCACTATGTGGTGAAAGGCAAAAGTAATTTGGTCTGTAAATTGAAGAAATCCTTGTATGGTCTCAAACAAAGTCCTAGGATGTGGTACCAAAAATTTGATACATATGTGTTGAGTTTGGGATTTGAACGTTCTAAATCAGATCACTGTGTTTATTATAAATCTGATGGTGATCATTTCTTATTCATTGCATTGTATGTTGATGATATGTTATTCATTGGTAAAGGGAAAGGTATGATTTCAGAACTGAAGTCTCAGCTCGCTGCTAAATTTGAAATGAAAGATCTTGGTGCAGCAAAGCACATTCTTGGAATGGAAATTAGAAGAGATAGGGTGAACAGAAAGCTATGGCTAGACCAAAGTAAGTATGTGAATTCAGTGTTACAAAGGTTCAACATGCAGAATTGTAGACCATTGAGTGTTCCTTTTACACTTGGAAGGAAACTATCTGTTTCAGATTGTCCTACATCCCCATTGGAGATGGAAGACATGAGCAGAGTGTCTTACCAAAGTGCAGTTGGAAGCTTGATGTATGCTATGGTCTGTACTAGACCAGACATTGCCCAAGCAATGGGAGTACTTTCTAGATATATGTCTAATCCTGGTAGAGTTCATTGGGATGCAGTCAAAGAGTCTTCAGATATTTGAAGGGTACTTCAGAGTATTCTTTGTGTTATCATGGTAATTCAGCTGGAGACATGACTTCCCTTGATATCCATGGTTATGTGGATTCAGATTGGGCAGGTGATATTGATAGCAGAAGATCCACCAGTGCTTATGTGTTTACTTTGTTTGGTGGTGCAATTAGTTGGATGAGTAAGCGACAGGCTGTGGTTGCTTTATCCACTACTGAAACAGAGTATATGGCAACTACTCATGCTTGTAAAGAGGCCATTTGGCTTAAGAGACTGTGTTCAGATATTGGAATAAAACAAGGTACAGTGACAATTTACTGTGACAGTTAGAGTGCAATTAGCCTAGCTAAGAACCCAACATTTCATGCCCGGACCAAACATATTGATGTTCAGTATCATTTTGTTAGAGATATGGTCGAAGATGGTAGGGTGAAGCTGGTTAAGGTGGAAACTTTGATGAATGTTGCAGATGCTTTAACTAAGGCTGTGAGCACAAAGAAGTTCAGATGGTGTTCAGAGTCTATGGGCCCTATGGCCCCTAGCAATTGATTCATTGTGTTGACATTCCCTTCCGCTCCTGCAAGGTGTTCGACAAGTGGGAGATTTGTTGAGAAAAATGGTGTCTCAACCTTGCATTTATGCAAGGTTACTATTTATAGTAAGTTTTCATTTGAGCACGAAATGGTGCGAAACTCTCCCTGAAGCTTCTGGTTGGCTAGATAAGCATTCCGGTAAAGTTGCGTCGCAAGGTCACAGCTAGTTTTGAAGATATTAAAGTTTTCGTCTTGGAGGGGTGCGATAAAATGTTTACACTTAATTTTGGAGGCTTTAGAGGCTCCGAAATGCCCTGACAAGTTGTCATAACTGGCGCAGCAGGTTATGAGGTGATAGAGCACTTTGCAAGCTTTCCAGTGCTTCAAACGGTTCATCAATCGGACACCCGGTTCTCAAGTTATGGCCTCCGAAAGTTTGTACTCCTGAAATAGGAAAAATAATTTGTATCAGATACATAAATGAGCTGTAAAAGGGAGCGAAACGTGTTGATGTGTGCTTTAACATGTCATAGGGCATCTAGAAGGGAGATAAGGTCCACTACACCTTATTGGGTGGTTTTAGCCCATGGTTTTGTAATACCGTTTGACGGTTTCTTGTATTGTATCTCCTATTTATGAGGTGTGTGAGATAGAGGTTGTGTGTAAGAGTCTTATGGCTATTGAGTTGCCTCTGAATCTTTGATTAGTGGTACTCCTGCGAAGAGCTTGCTCTGCAAGTATGTTGTAATCTATTTTTGATTGCTGAATAAAATATTGAGCTGCTTTTGGAGGGTGGGGTTTTTCTCCCGAAAGGGTTTTCCCCACGTAAATCATTGTGTTGTGGTATGAATGCTATTATATCTATTTCTATTTTCTGTAACTGTTGTAACGATCTGAAAAAGTTTTGCATTACCCTCCTCTCAAGGTTAGTGTAGGAAGTTGTTTCCGTTACTTAACTTCCTTACAAGTGGTATCAGAGCCTGATCACCTTTGGTTTCAATTGTGGGCAGTTGGGTTTTTTGAACTAATCCAGATTTGAGTGGGAGCTTGTGCAGAAGATATTTTTTGATCTTGTTGCAGGAATATTCAGATGGCGAGTTCGTTAGGGAGAATAGAGGTGGAGAAATTTAATGGAAGTAATTTTGAGATGTGGAAGCTGAAGATGGAAGATCTGCTAATAGATCAAAATCTTTGGGATGCTGTTGATGCGAATGTCCAAAGGCCCTCAGATCCTACTGCGGCAGCTCAGTATGATGTTATGGACTGAAAAGCTAAGGGTCTAATCAGACTATGCCTGGCAAACTCTGTTCTAATCAATGTCCATGAAGAGAACTCTGCAAAGAAGCTATGGACTAAGCTTTGTGAGATGTATCAAGTGAAATCTTTATTAAATCAAATTTTCTTAAGAAAGAAATTGTATTCCTTGAAGATGGAAGAGGGTGGATGAATTGCAGACCACCTAGAAGCATTCAATATGTTGGTGGCTCAATTAGTATCTGTCGGTGTTAAGATGGACGAGGAGGAGAAATGTCAGATCTTGCTTTGTTCTTTGCCTGATTCGTGGAATTCTCTTGTTATGGCTATCGGTAGTACTTCTGTTGTTTTGATAGCTGAAGACGTGGTGGGTGCCCTACTCGGTGAAGAGATGTGAAGGAAGGTATCCATCAGTTCAAAGGAAGCCCTAACCGTTCGTGGAAGACCTAAGGAGAAAGGCAAGAAGAATGAGAAGCGCGACAAGTCCAAATCCAAAGGGAGATCGAAATCTCCTGGAAAGTCCAAAGTCATTTGCTGGAACTGCGGAAAATTGGGTCACATCCGTAAGGACTGCAAAGAAGAAAAGAAGAAGAAGAAAAACAAAAAGTTTGATTCTAATTCTGAGTCCGACAAGGAAGATGGTGATGCATTTATTGCGGCTTTGGTGACTCATGCAGGTAATGATGCCTGGCTAATTGACTCAGGTACATCTTTTCATATGACTTCCAATAGAGATTGGTTTTCTGAATATGAAGGATTTAATGGAGGTAAGGTGTACTTGGGTGATGATTCACATCTAGACATTGTTCGTCGAGGTAAAGTTAGAATCAGGTTTTCTGATGGTAGAATAAAAAGAATTAATGGTGCGTTGCATATCCCTGGATTAAAACGAAACCTGTTATCTGTGAGCAAACTGATAGATGCGGGTATGCAGGTAGTCTTTTCTGAAGCAGGATGTAAGATGATTAAGGGTGCTATGGTAGTCGCTAGAGGTGTCAGATTTGGCACTTTGTATAAGCTTGAAGCATACACTGTTGAATGTAATAGCACTTCTGTAAAAAGCAAATCTGCGGATACTTCACTGGAAGATTTGAAGGTTTCACCTTCAGCAGATGGAAATGGTTTTTGGGTACCTAAGGGTGCTCTTTCATCTGAAGCAATGTTACCTGCAGAGAAGACTATGTTATGGCACCAGAGACTTGGCCACATTGGAGAAAAGGGTCTAAGGACCTTGAAAAATAAAAACCTTGTTAAAGGTTTGAATGACTGTAACCTTGACTTTGATTTATGTGAGCATTGCATTTATGGAAAACAAAACCGCGTTCAGTTTTACACGAGTTCTCATAAAACTTGTGGTGTTTTGGATCTTATCCATTCTGATGTGTTTGGTCCAGTAGATGTCTCTTCGATTGGAAAATCCACATATTATGTTTCATTTATTGATGATTTTAGTAGAAGGACATGGGTTTATTTCCTAAAGAGTAAATCTGAAGTTTTTAGTCGTTTTAAAGAATTTAAAGCAATGGTTGAGTTGCAGACTGGAAAGAAAATAAAATGTTTGAGAACTGATAATGGCGGTGAGTTTTGCTCTAATGATTTTGATAGATTCTGTAAAGACTGTGGAATTAACAGGCAGAAGACAACTCCATATTCTCCACAGCAGAATGGAGTTGCAGAAAGAATGAACAGGACACTGATGGAGAAGGCTAGGAGTATGTTGAGTGGTGTTGGTCTCGAACAAAAGTTTTGGGCTAAAGCTGTTGCCACTGCTTGCTACCTGATTAACAGGTCTCCTACATCAGCTCTTGTTGATAAAATGCCTATGGAAGCATGGTCAGGTCACAAGCCTTCATTGAGACATTTTATAGTTTTTGGTTGCGAGGCATATGCACATGTGCCAAAGGAGAAGTGAAAAAAGTTGGAGAACAAGGCTGTGAAATGTATCTTCATCGGGTATAGTTATGGTATGAAAGGATACAAGCTTTGGGACCCTGTTGCACAAAAGGTAATTCAGAGTAGAAGTGTTATTTTTAGAGAAGTTAAGTCTCCTTCTGTTACATTGCAGCCAGAACAGACTAAAAAAGAAGATGTGATTCAACTTCCTTCTACACCTGAAAGAGTTGAATCGAGACTCTTAGATAGGCAAGAATTTGAGGAGAGCTCGTCTAGCTCTGAATCTTCAGAACAGGAGGAAGAACCTCCAACTCAGCTTGTTTGAAGGTCTACAAGACATAGACAACCACCTGAAAGGTATTCACCTAATGATTGGAGATATATTTTTGCTCTGAATACTAGTGTGGATGAACCAAAATCTGTAGAAGAGGCATTAGGTATGAATGATGCAAAATCTTGGAAGATTGCTATGGAGGAAGAAATGGCAGCTTTGAAAAAGAATGATACATGGGATCTTGTACCATTGCTTGAAGGACGAAAACCTGTTGGTTGTAAATGGGTGTTCAAGAAAAAGATTGGTTCAGATGGAAGCATTGAGAAGTATAAAGCAAGGTTGGTTGCAAAAGGCTACTCTCAGGTTGAGGGTGTTGATTACGGTGAGATATTTTCTCCTGTTGCAAAAATGACGTCCATTAGATTTTTGCTTTCTATTGCTACTGCTTATGATTTAGAGGTTGAGCAAATGCATGTGAAAACTGCTTTCCTTCATGGTGATTTGGAGGAAGATATTTATATGACATAGCTGGAGCACTATGTGGTGAAAGGCAAAAGTAATTTGGTCTGTAAATTGAAGAAATCTTTGTATGGTCTCAAACAAAGTCCTAGGATGTGGTACCAAAAATTTGATACATATGTGTTGAGTTTGGGATTTGAACGTTCTAAATCAGATCACTGTGTTTATTATAAATCTGATGGTGATCATTTCTTATTCATTGCATTGTATGTTGATGATATGTTATTCATTGGTAAAGGGAAAGGTATGATTTCAGAACTGAAGTCTCAGCTCACTGCTAAATTTGAAATGAAAGATCTTGGTGTAGCAAAGCACATTCTTGGGATGGAAATTAGAAGAGATAGGGTGAACAGAAAGCTATGGCTAGGCCAAAGTAAGTATGTGAATTCAGTGTTACAGAGGTTCAACATGCAGAATTGTAGACCATTGAGTGTTCCTTTTACAGTTGGAACGAAACTATCTGTTTCAGATTGTCCTACATCCCCATTGGAGATGGAAGACATGAGAAGAGTGCCTTACCAGAGTGCAGTTGGAAGCTTGATGTATGCTATGGTCTGTACTAGACCAGACATTGCCCATGTAGTGGGAGTACTTTCTAGATATATGTCTAATCCTGGTAGAGTTCATTGGGATGCAGTCAAAAGAGTCTTCAGATATTTGAAGGGTACTTCAGAGTACTCTTTGTGTTATCATGGTAATTCAGTTGGAGACATGACTTCCCTTGATATCCATGGTTATGTGGATTCAGATTGGGCAGGTGATATTGATAACAGAAGATCCACCAGTGCTTATGTGTTTACTTTGTTTGGTGGTGCAATTAGTTGGATGAGTAAGCGACAGGCTGTGGTTGCTTTATCCACTACTGAAGCAGAGTATATGGCAGCTACTCATGCTTGTAAAGAGGCTATTTAGCTTAAGAGACTGTGTTCGAATATTGGAATAAAACAAGGTACAGTGACAATTTACTGTGACAGTTAGAGTGCAATTAGCCTAGCTAAGAACCCAACATTTCATGCCCGGACCAAACATATTGATGTTCAGTATCATTTTGTTAGAGATATGGTCGAAGATGGTAGGGTGAAGCTGGTTAAGGTGGAAACTTTGATGAATGTTGTAGATGCTTTAACTAAGGCTGTGAACACAGAGAAGTTCAGATGGTGTTCAGAGTCTATGGGCCTTATGGCCCCTAGCAATTGATTCATTGTGTTGACATTCCCTTCCGCTCCTGCAAGGTGTTTGACAAGTGGAAGATTTGTTGGGAAAAATGGTGTCTCAACCTTGCATTTATGCGAGGTTACTATTTATAGTAAGTTTTCATTTGAGCACGAAATGGTGCGAAACTCTCCCTGAAGCTTCTGGTTGGCTAGATAAGCATTCCAGTAAAGTTGCGTCGCAAGGTCACAGCTAGTTTTGAAGATATTAAAGTTTTCATCTTGGAGGGGTGCGATAAAATGTTTAAACTTAATTTTGGAGGCTTTAGAGGCTCCAAAATGCCCTGAAAATTTTCTGTAATCAGCACAGCAGGTTATGAGGTTATAGAGCACTTCGCGAGCTTTCCGGCGCTTCAAACGGTTCGTCAATCGGACACCCGGTTCTCAAGTTATGGCCTCCGGAAGTTTGTACTCCTGAAATAGGAAAAATAATTTGTATCGGATACATAAATGAGCTGTAAAAGGGAGCGAAGCGTGTTGATGTGTGCTTTAACATGTCATAGGGCATCTAGAAGGGAGATAAGGTCGGCTACACCTTATTTGGTGGTTTTAGCCCATGGTTTTGTAATACCGTTTGACGGTTTCTTGTATTGTATCTCTTATTTATGAGGTGTGTGAGATAGAGGTTGTGTGTAAGAGTCTTATGGCTATTGAGTTGCCTCTGAATCTTTGATTAGTGGTACTCCTACGAAGAGCTTGCTCTGCAAGTATGTTGTAATCTATTTTTGATTGCTGAATAAAATATTGAGCTGCTTTTGGAGGGTGGGGTTTTTCTCCCGAAAGGGTTTTCCCCACGTAAATCACTGTGTTGTGGTATGAATGCTATTATATCTATTTCGATTTTCTGTAACTGTTGTAACGATCTGAAAAATTTTTGTATTACCCTCCTCTCAAGGTTAGTGTAGGAAGTTGTTTCCGTTACTTAACTTCCTTACAACATCTTCAACATACATTACGTCGTCAGGAACCCTAGAAAATGCTCCCACAGAGTCTTCCTTTTTAGCAATTTTGGGAACCTCCTTAAATACTGGCTTTAACCTATCCTTGACTTCGACAATGGTGGGATTTGCAATAAAAGTAGGAGCTGAAGATCCAAATGCCATGTCAAAAAATACCTAAAAGTGAGTGTCGGTGGAAGATTGATAATTGCTCGAAAGCTTTTCACAATGCTTCTACTCGCTCTTGACTGGGCTTTACTTCACTCTGAATGCTTGAATGGTCGATGAGTGAAAATAAATTCACTTACCCTCTTTTATCATCGAATAAAACCCTAATTTTATGTAATAAATGCTTCACCAACAACCCTACAGATGTCAGTTTCACAGTTATGTGTCGAGTGAACCTTCATAGATGATGAACACAATTCTCTAGATCTCCTTAGATCTCTTCCAGGGTAATATGCAAAATTTAGCAATGACTTTGCCAACCCCTAAGGCTTATGCCTCAGTTACTGGTGGAATTTCCTGCCAGTGGAGGAATACTTTGTTTTACCAGTGGATTAGCCGATATAGATCCATCTCCACTTGGTTCTTCATATTTTCTAACCCATATCTTGGTGCGATCTTGTTGTATTTCATCTACCTTCTACTTTCCTTTCTTATTATCTTTATCATTATTAACTGGTTGAGTCTTGCTTCTACAATACTTAACAATATAACCTATTTTGTTGCATGCATAACATGTAACATTGTTCTTCTGAATTGCTTTGACATATCCGGTATCATTTATTGACCTACAATGATTAGCAAAATATCCAAACTTTCCACATGCATGACATTTAACATTCATTCTTCAATCTTCTGATCTATGCCCATATTTCTTGCAATTTGTGCATTGACCGAGAACAAAATTCTAGTTTTGATTTGCCTTATTTCTAGATTGTTTAGCCATATGCCCAAATTTATTACAAACAAAACATCTACCATTGAATTTATAAGCATTAGATTGCCTTACCAGTTTCCTCTATTTTGATGAGCTCTTCATACCGGTTGTTTGATCTTCATTTGTAGTACCAGAGCTTTCATCTTGTACAAATCCAAGTCCTCTAGAATCATCAATCTGTCTTTGTCTTTTCAATAAGTCATCCAACTGTACAACACTGATCCTAAACTTTTCTTTATACTCTCTTGCAGTAGTCAGATCATCTCTCAAAGTGGTTACTTATCTTTCAAGTTCTTGGTCATTGTTCTGGGAGTGTGCCAAATTAGTTCTCAATAGATTATTCTCATGAGTCAATCTGCCACATTCATCAAATTTGTTTTTCACAGATATAACAAGATTATCTTCCTTCTTCTTTCTATCCTCAATCTCTTTAGATAACCTCATAGTCAGATCTTGCATTTCATTCTTCATGAGCATTTTTGCTTGACTTAGTTTCTGACATTGTTCCTTAAGAGCATTTTTCTCCTAATCATCCGGTTGTTGCAAATGTTCTTTTCTCTTGGCTTGAGAAGATGATAACCTTTCTTCCAGGATAAGAATGAATTCATTTGCAGAATTCAATTCTTCTTGCAATTTCAAGTTCTTCATCCTATTAGCATCATAATCCTCAAGAGCCATCTCAAGTTGCTTCTCCATAGCCATGTTCAAAGATTCCAGTTTCATGATCTTCCTCAAGCTGTTAAACTTCTTTTGAGGTACCAAGATCTAATACCAATTGTTGGGATCCAAGAACACTAAGAGGGGGGGGGTGAATCAGTGTTCTGCTGGAATGGACAATTTTTAACTTTCTAGACCATGCATATATAAATCGGTAAACAAATAAACATATAATAAGAAGCAAATAAACCATCCACATAAATGAACACCATATCACACAATTTATATGTGGAAAACCTCAATGAGAAGAAACCACGATGGGATTTTTGACCGACAATATCAGTTCACTGGCCATATGAAAAGATATTACATATAATAGGGGCCTGCACTTGCAGGAAGGCACACTACCTAGAGCATACTGCTCATCACTAAAGAGTCGCACTGACTACAAGCTTTTTGCCAAAGAAAATTACTGAAAATGAACTCAAGAATGCATCTGCTATGCCAAATAGAGTTCTAGTTTTGGTTCTGCTCTATACAGATTCATAAACCCTGAAGTACTACTGATATCACTTCTCCTCCAAGAATGTTTTCCAATCTATTTACAGATCATTGAATGATATAGAATTTGCATACAAAATGATCTCCATACATATATTTTGCATCATACAATTCTGTTATATTCTCCTATATCCACACATTTCATATGCCTTCCTTCATTTCAAAAATAACCTAGCAGACTGACCTATATACCTATTACAAATGATATGCCTTATGTCAGCTTACAATACATTTACAAAATATATTCAATGTTGGCCTTGACAATAATAATTACAAAATAAGTTAAGTAAATCCTCCTTGATGTCATCTTCCAAAGAAGTATTGATGTCGGTGCCAGTGTTTGTGTCAGTGTAGCCCAGAATGCTTCAAAGCCGGTAACTACCGGTATATGCCTCCTAGTGTTGTTTTATGACTTCCATCATATCTTGTTGCCATCATTGACAACAAAATGAATCCAATGAGTGTCAATTTCCAACAGCGCCCACCGTTGGGCCCTGAGATTACAATTTTTGGCCTTACAGATCATTTCCTTTTATTTTCTAGATTTCGTTCGTACAGTTTCTACAAACTATCGTACAAGCTTGGGTATCACACAGTATGAGTTATGAGTTTTATCATATGGTTTTGTGGGAATCCTTGTACGATGTTCTATTTTTGTCATTTTTATTCAGTATTTACTCATCTAGTTCTGTGAGAATTATCGTACGAATTTATGATTTTCTCATTTTAGAAATATTATACTTTTTAGGGTTTTTCTTGAATTGAATTTGACTTACTAATGCTAACCCTAATCTATCCTCTGTTTGTCTGAGATATTTTCATAGCCTAATTGGTTTTTTGCAGAATGCTTGTCAAAGAATCCATCAATCAAACTTATGCCTGTCAAAGAATCCATTGATCAAAAACAACATGACTACTAATGCGTTGTTTTTGCGGGTTGCTTAAGGAGAATCAACTAAAAATTGTGTATTCTTTAATTCATTTCTAGGTATTTAAATTGTGATATGGTTAATGAACAAGTCTGATTTTCATGTTTGGGAAGAGTCTAAAAGGTAGGAGAGTATGCTCTTGTCTGCACAAACAATCTGAAACCTAGACCCTTGAAGCTTTTCTAGTTTTGAGATTTGTGTTCCTTTAGCGGGCTTGTCACAATGGGAAAAAGTAATCACCCTGTGAGAATGACCCAAGTGAGTATAGCTAAACCCAAGCATTCCAACTCACTATAATAAATAGGCCTTTTAGGATTAAAGTCTCGGGGGATAGGATTATTTGATTTTTCTCTTTGAGATCTCTCATATCAGGGATTTTGTAGGGCCTCGTGATCTCAATCACGCTTGTGTGACTACATCTTGTTTCAGTACCTTGTCAGGCTATAGGCCTCGATCGTGCTTGTGCAACTTCAAGGGGTAATTTCGAATGGAAATCCTTACAATGAACTTTAAAATAGCAGCTACCAGATTCACCTCCAAAAGGGGGATAATCTTTGTGCAAGAGAGATAGTAACTCTCCCAAGATACTTGTCATTTTGTGCCCCCATTAGCATTTGGAGTCGGCTAATACGATGTTGAGAATCCATTGCATGAGACTTAGCGGCCATATTCTGATTAGCTATTGGGTGTGTACCTGAGTCTCTAAGAAAAGGTTTTCTCTCTCAACCAACTTCCTTAGAATTAGCATGTTGTGTTTGAAGTCATTTTGGATCTTGCGTGTTTGCTATGTTTTTGTCCTAGAAACTGAAAACTGAAACTCTGAAACTGGAAAACAATCAAAAACATAAAAAACTCAGTGGTCAAAACTTTGTCCTTGTCAGAAACTCATCGTTGTCCAGTCTTGTGTCGTACGAGTCTTCTACTTTGTCATCCTAGTCTGTGGGAATTATCATTTGGTTAACATAAAACTTTCGTATGAGTCTTAACACCTAGGGTTTATCTTTGCTAGTTTGTCATACTACCTAGTGGGAATTATCATCTGGTTAACTGTGAACTGTCGTACGATTCATCATCATCTTTAACTGTTTGTCATCTGAGAAGCATTAAATTGTTGTACGAAAATAGGCAGCAACTCGTATGAATTTCCTAGTTTGTCATCTAGAAGTCCTTAAATTGTTGTTTAATAAGTAATCTTTTGTCGTACGAGCCTATGATTCTGTCAGTCTAGAAGCCTTTTTTTATGTACTTTTCCAGATCTATCATCCTTGCCTAATCAGTCTGCAATGAGCATATATCTAGTCATTTTAATCTTGAGCATAAATAATCTTGATAGTGTACCCCTATCATTGTGTTACATGACTTTGTCAATTATATCTCAGCTAGTTCAATTAATCTTATATCAATCTGATCAACCTAATCTACTTAGATCACGTCTTATATAGGATAGATCATTCTTGAAAGTAGACTTGGTCTCAATCATTACCTAAAACAAAAAACTAGCTCTGATTTGATCTTGACTTCTGTATCACTCCTAGCTCTCGGTCACGTCAATTATAAATGCCTATTCGAACTAGAAATTCTTCTAAGAAAGATGACAAAAGTAAGGATAGTCTTACTCATTACAAACTAATCCATTCTTGTAAATCAAAACTATCATAAATATCCATGGCTAACTTGGCTCAACAAATTCAAGATCTCAAGACAAAAATATATGACATTCAAGCCCAACAAAATGATTCAATGACTCCTCTTGAGATAAAATTTCATGATATCAAGAACACCAGAATTCAAGAAATGCTAAAATAATTATATAAGGTGGAACAGAAAGTAATTGAAATCAAAAGTCATATCTCATACAAGATCACAAGACACCTTCACTAAGACAAAAAGACATCTATCCCCTAAATAGTCAATTTACACCTTTGGGAAAATCTATTGAGTCATCTTTAGAAGAGATCTTGAGCATAATCTTATCATATTGCCTAACAAGACCACATGGGGATGTGAAATTTTGAGTAATTATTGTGCATATCTGTTGGTTAACAGATTTGTCCTTTCTTTAATTTATATATGTATATTACAATATTTACTTGTGTACACCCTTTATGAAAGGAAAAAAATGAACCAACAGTTGGGTGAATCGAATTAAGGTTCATCCTCTGCATTAGAGGGCATCTCCTCGTGAGATTTACAATGAATTTTTTTTTATGTAGTTAATTTAGAAATGAATACACTTTTCACCAAAAAGAGTGGAAGGCTTTCACATTCATTCATCAATACAAAAGAATGCTACAAAGATCTATTTTCAAGCGTAGAGCTCACAAACTTCTACTTCCGCATATGTTCATTTAATAAACTCAAAGTAGTGTAAATACTGATTGATTCTCACTCATGCCTCACAGGACAAGGGGGATCAGTGCCATTTAAACAACAATGAGAATTTCTTGTAAACAACGAAAATCAATGAATTCACAAACATAAAAAGAATTGGTAATGAAATGACATATTTCACACATCAACATACATCTCAATAGCGATTGCTAATCCTTCAAACATAGATTTTAAAGATTGCATCAAAATAACATTTCATTCAAGTACCAGAAATACCAGTTCTGAGAAATTCAAGGAAAATCAAATTTTTTCCTCCAAATCAAAGCTTTTTGGACCCTAACAAAGCTTCACTTTTAAACATATATAACCTCCAGGCCAATAGTTTTTTACAAAATAACCCTAAACCTTTTAACTCTAAGCTAGAGTCAAAGAAATTGTCTGCTTTGAACTTTATGAAACTAAATAAACAAAAGCCATAGATAGGATGACAGCTCATCCATTAGCCGGTCAGGACTCCTTCGTGGAAGAAGAAACCACTGATTTGTCTTGCTTTTCCATGGCACCACGCACATTACGCCACTCCAGATGCGCTACTAAAAAGTTCAAGATAACCTGAAAGTATGGAAGTCCGATGTGTAAGATGCGTTTCTTCCAAACCTCCTTATCCATATTCACCTGCAACACTTTAGCTTTATGTGCCTCCAAGTGATCAGAGCAGATTGTGAGCATAGACTCTATTCTAGCGACTTTTAAAAAATCATCCATGGTTAAAGACTTTGTTTCCCTGATGAGTTGTGCCCTCTCTTTGAAGATCTTTGCCATGTCTGTAATAGCTTCAATTGTCTAGGCATCTTCTTTCATGAGTTGGATAACAATGCACTTTAGATCTTTCTGCATTGTGTCAATCAGATCTTTCAACCCTTTAAGTAACCTTGCAAATTCCTCATGGCCTTATTTGATGATAGAATTTCTCCACTCGACATTTTTCCTTGACACATAAAGAACATTATCATTCAAATTTTCCATGGGTTTCTCAGCTAGGAACTTCATCACACCAAACTTCTGCACATCATCCATTTGTACTAACACCACCACCCACTTGGTTCTTTCCTTTTCCCAGGCAACAACTTCTAGCTCTAACTCTTTACTCACGGTTATAGCATCTCCATACACTTTAACCAAGCTGACAATGTAATCTGAACCCTATTGTACTATAAAATTGAGCCATTCATCAAATATCTCTGCTACCATGCGGCTCCTCTGAACTTGATCTAACAACTTTTGATTCACTCGTGGTTTGGGATCAAAGGATAGTGTCATCTGAGATAGTGGGTGAGGGCTTGGATGGTGTATGGCATCTATCATTTGAGTGATGACCTGTTTCAGCTCTTTTTTATCTTTCTCATCCTTCCAAGACCTGGATATCATCCTCTTTGTGGAGGATTCCAAGTGTTTAGCATCTACCACCCTCGAAGAAACTCCCAAATCAATTTTCTCCACAGTAAAATCATCTTCAGTTGCCTTCTCTGAATCTCTACCTAAGATGGGTTTTTCTACTTCAGCCACCCAGTGACCTGTTGCCACGTCCACTTCCACCATTGCCTGCATTTTGAGCTTCTTTGGTTTAGATACTTTCCCAAGGTACTTGCTCACCATATCCTCCATGGGAATTCTTATAGGGACAACATTACATTTCTTCCCAATTGACACTCCTAGCCATCGGGGAGTGCTAGGAGTTTCTTTGGACGGTGGAGGTGTCTGAGCATCTAGGGAGTCAATAATAGTTAGAGTTCTTATTAGGTTTGGCTCTTCTTGTAGTTCTTTTCCTGTATCCACATCCTGCACTGGAGGGTTATTCAATACTTGTTGATCCATTATCACTTTAGTTTCTTCACTCAGATACAAGTCTACAACAATTTGGTTCACCACTGGTTCTCAGCTCTTCTTTTTCTCCTTGAGTGAGTAACTTGAACTACGGAAGAAATCAGTGGAGACTTCTTTGATCTTCTGGGTTGAACCTCTTCAATAATTGGCTTTGTATCACCTATATCTACCATGAAATCTGTGAAACCCTCAGCAGAATGGAGCTGAAATTACCTTTGGTGTTTCTGGCTCCTTCAATAATAGCAGCTACAACTTTTACAATTTTGAGAATTCACCTATCTTTTAAAACAAACAGGAAAACAGCTAAGAAAGATCTACACACGTCTCATAATGATTCATTCAAACGTGTGAGATAACAGTGATATGATAGGAACTTGACACTTTCTTAATTACCTATCAACTCCATACAAATGGTTGATGCTTTCATGATGTCTTTCTAAATTTATAATTTTAAAATATGAGATGTCGGGAATATTCCTTTTTATCGCGCCACCTTCAATGTTATTAAAGTCTTCAAAGCCAACTTGGAATGGACCTTTTGAACCTTGAACCAACTTGCAAAGAGTTCAATGGTTCAAATTCAATTTGAGGAGACAGAACAAAGAATTCTCAACCTATGACTCAAAACAACACCAGAAATGAGCAAAGACCTTTAACAAATAGAAATAAAAGTTTTGAACCTTGAACCTTGTACCGATTTGTAAATAGTTCAAAGTTCAAGTTCAAAACCAACTTAACATGTTCACACTTGCTCGTTAAATAACATTACATAGCCGCGACTTGAGCAAGAGAAGCAGTTGAACCTTGAACTAAAAAAGGTTAAAGGGTTCAAAGTTCAATACAAATTACAACAATACACTTGCCTTACCATAATACAAAGTCGTGAAGAGAATTAATTAAAGCGCACTTTGAACCTTGAACCTTTGAACTATGAAAAGGTTCAACGACTTAGGTTAGGAAACATAGGGCCGAAAGAGGAAAGAAACACCAAAGGCAATCTCCGAGTTTAAAATTTTAATGAAAAATTGAGGGGATGCTAACAATATCATAGCAATAACAAACATAAGACTTCAATGTGCATGGAATTAAAACATAAAATTCAAGACCTCCTTGATGATAGTGTTATTGAAATTGAAGATCCTAATTATGAACTTGTGTCTAGCAATGGTCCACCTATATCCTTCATCTCTTCCATGATGTCTCAATCTCCTAAGGCTTCTCAACAACAATCCATACCATATCCCTCAAATAATTAACCTAATGATGAAACTTCTCATGTTGACCCCCAAGGGCTATCTTAAGGGCCATCCCATCTAGTGGTTGACCAAGATCCTATCTCCCTAGAATCCCATGATGATCTCATTATACCTTTTCATTTTTCCAAGATGATCCCCTTCCATCTCAAGAGAAAAGCATCCTTATAAATCTCATTCCTAATCCACTTCCTAAGAAAGATCATGATGCCTCTTCCACCTTTTAAAATGATCCTATTCAAAATGAAGAGTCAAACACCCTTCCTACTCTATCCAATGGTCCTCTTCCATATCAATATCAGAGTATCTCTTCATGTCCTTGTCATAATCCTCCATGTTCACCTCAAGGATCCATCATGCCTACAAAGAACTCTCATGATCCTATCATTCCCTACATTCTACCTCCACCTCATAATGGACTTGCATCCTTCCAAAGCAAAGTGTATCCTACAAGTCAAAATATTTATAAAGGAAAAGGGGTAGACCTTCACAAGAAAGAACCCCTCCATATTAAGGGTCATGGCCTCAGTTACATTCCTCAAGATGTTTGTATCCATATTAAACCAAAATCCAAATACATGCCTTCCCCTTCATCTCTTCCATCCATTTTAGGACCATGTATCCCTCCATCCGTTATGCAAGATCAACAAAGGCTTACATCTTCGCTCACCTTCCACCCATCTAAAAGGATACAAAGGCCCACTAAGCAAAAGAAAGAAAAATAAAAAGTTATATGGGTTGCTAAGGCACTTGTAGAAGCAATGCGTTCCAAGGAACTACAAAAGCATGAAAAATCAAAAACCATGTGGATCCCTAAGCGGCTCCTTGAAGCACAACAATCGAAAGAAAAATCCAAATTGGTATCCAAAATTTTTGCTCCTCCATCCAAACTTTCCAAATATATTTCTCCATCACCTCCTTCATCTATATTGGATCCTTATGTCCTAAAACCCCTGGTTGTGCCTTCATCCAAATCTCAAAATCTGAGATCCACTTTTCCTTCATCACGCCACACCTCAAGATGTGTGCCAGTGTTGATCCCACCAACATTTCCATTCACTCATGCACCAACCTTTCAATATCTAATCCATTATCCAGCACCTATTTTTCACTCTATCCAATCCTTTGCATAAGACTCTACCCTATTTTCATCACAAAATCCAAAAACTAAGGAAATCAACATTGGAGATGTTGAACATGTACACTTAGTTGAGTCCTTATATCTTATTGGAAAAGACATCTTTATCCGGCTCTTCAAACAAAGACCAATGAACTACCTACACAAAACTCCCTGACCCTATGAACAACATGCACCTTAAACGATGCTATATCTAAGGGTTGGGTTAGTTTTGGTTTTTCTTTTTTGCATTTCATATCATTTTATTCAAAGCACTGCATCACATATAGTTTCTTATTTTAAATACATCGCGTTCACAAAATTTCTACATTTGTATATAGCAACATTAATAAAATAAGGCAATTGTCCAAGTTTCTCATTTTTTTGCATTCAAGACAAATAAGGTGTTGGCATTGTGTTTTCATTGATGTCAACCAGTATGGGATGACTACCGGTAGAAGAGATGTGTGTGCAAAACTGTTATGAAGTAGTACAGGATGTGATATCTTGGATATCACCTTGTGTTGCAGAACATCGGTAAGGTAAGGAAGAATGATCACTGGAGTCACTGGTACACAAGTTAGTTCTTGACTTGTGTGGATGAGATGGAAAGGTAAGGTGATCGGTACCATTACATTGTATCCCTGGTAAGGAGAGCATTTCAACTAGCAAGTAAAGTGTTGACAATGAGCAGGATGCTTGGCAATTGTTTGTGATGAAGAGGCAAAATGATACCAGAAGTGAAGAATGAAGAAAGTCACCAGTATGCTATGAGGTTGTTGAACAACAGGACTCCCACTAGATCACATGTGCTTGTTTGAAGACATGCTGCACAAATAGGGAAGTCACATGAGTATATTGCAGGATGCAGATGACAAGGTGTCACTCCACCAGCAAGTGGAGCTTATCTCCTATTATGCATTGTGTGCATCATAGTTTTTTGAGATAAGGAAGCAAGGGATATGCAATGGATTGGCTAAGAAGGCCTTCTGAGATGTTGGTATAGATGAAGAGTGATGGGTTTGTCAACTTGACAAACCAGCTAAGATATGGTCCGAGCTGATCAGAGTAGAAGGGCTTGATTCAAAATGGAGTTTGTTGAAGGTTGATGACATGGTGTCATCAAAAGTGTTTACCAGGATGTAAGTCCACCGATACTATGAGCAAGGTGCATATGCATATGTATTGCCACTTTGTGGAAATGTGCATGCTTTGGATAGACATGTCTGAAGACCAGTTTGGGTGTTCCACCGGTAGTTCAGCAAAGTGCAGACATAAGGAGTCAACCGGTAAAGTGTGAGATACCAACATGGTTAGTAAACCGGCAGAAAAGAGGAACCGGTAGAATGTTTGGTCAGTGATTGTATCTGGACCGACATGAAGAGCCAAGTTGGTAACTGGTCAACATGGATGCCACTTGGAGTCAAGGTGACAAGCTTGCAGAGATTGGTGAAGTGTCATGTAGAGATAGGTATTTATATAGGTGTGCATTGAAAGTGGATCCCATAATTTATGGATTAGATCAGAGAAGTGTCACTCGAGGAAGAATGAATGACAGAGAAGAATCAGGGAGTTGTTGGCACCTGGACCAAAGCAAGAAGATCAGACTATGAGAAGACCTCGAGGAGGAAATAGTAGAAACATTAATGGCATTTTGATAGAGGCAGGTCAAGATACATGACCATGTTTGCTATATTTGGAAAACATGTATTAGAAGGTGTGTTATTGGCATAGTTCTACAGTTGGTTGTCTGGGAGATTAGATCGAGGAAGATCTGATTGGATTTGGTTTTCCTTGAGGGTGATGAGGAAACCCTAACCGCCTAGATTTTGAATTATCTTTTTGCGGGAAAACCAGTCTATAAATATGCAGGCCAAAGACATAGTTAAGGTGCTACTGAATGGAAGAATAGTGTGCTACTGCTAAGTAATTAAGTGTTACTTCTGCATGTGAGAGCAATTCAGCCAAGTTCTCAATGAGTATCTAAGAAGAGAGTAAGAGTGAGGGAGAACCTAGTTGAAGTGTTCAACCGATAGAAGAGTAGAATCTGTAGTGTCCATACCGGTAGAGCAGAGGTGAAGGAAGTTGCAAAGTAGGCAGACATAGAACCAATAGAGTGTAGTACCGGTGAAGCGCAAAGCAGTGAGGACGAGATTCAGTAAGAGCAGAATAGAAGAGAGGTGAACTGATATAGTTTACCGCCAAGCAAAGCAGTAGATGAGATAAGCAGAAGTCAAAGTTGGTGTAGCAGAGAAGTTATCTCACCGGTAGAGTAAGGTATATGAAATGGTTACAAGATTCACTTATAGCAAGAAAACTACTTTTGTAATTGATGTTTTTATTATGAAGACTGAGTTGTAGCTTAGTGCAGGGGTTGTAGGTCCTTTGGGTTGTAGCCCATAAATAAGTTAGGGGTTCGTTCTCCTTGGGTTGGTGCCCTAAACATTGTAACAAAGTTTTCATTGTGAGGCTGGATTGGAGCAGTAGTCTCCAGCAGCATTGATCACCGAGGTTTTTCCCATCTTGGGTTTTCCTCATACATATCGGTGTTATGTGATGACCCTTATGTGATTGCATTTGTGTTGGTCTCCCTACTAACCGGTAAGTCTGCATTGAGTTAGATCTATTAAGTGGTATGCTCACATATGATAGCTAAAGGGAAAAAATTGAGAATCACTATTTCACCCCCTCTCAGTGGTGCATTGTGTCTAACAATTGGTATTAGAGCCTAGGTTCCCAACTAGACGAGCTTTCTCTAGCTTGGGTAGTTTATGGCTTAAGAACACAATGGTATGTTTAGTGTCAATCCCTACTCCTGTGTTTAATGGTTCAAACCATTCTATTTGGAGTTATAGAATGGAAGTCTTCCTATCCTCTCTAGGGTTTGATGTATGGATGTTTGTTATTGATGGTCTTCCTAGGAATGTCATTCCTCCCACCGGATCTGAAGAAGAAAGAAAATGTAGTGCAATAAAGAAGCCATGAAGGTCGTATTCAATGGGCTCACTAGTGATGTCTCCTCATAGGTGGACAGATGCAAAATGGCAAAAATCTTATGGGAGAGATTGAAGAAGCTCTATGGAAATGAGCCTACTACTGCAAGATCAACTTGTGAAGATAGTATGAAAAATGCATCTCATGAATCTGCAAATGATGAAGGTAGCTCAACTAGTAGCTATAGCATTAATGATGAAGGAACCCACCTCTTCATGGCTCAAGAATCGGAAGATGAAATGCATACTTCTGAAAATGATCATGCAAAACACTCCTACTGACAAGATGTGTTTGGGAGTGATATTGAAGGTGAAGAAGAAGAGGAAGAAGAAGTTGATCTTGAAGGAGAGCTTGTAAATGCACTTGGAGAACTTAATAGAGTAATAAAGGAATACAAGCTATTCAAGAATGTTTCTATAGTGGAGCAAAGTCGGTTAATCAAATGCCTTGAAGAATCTGAGAAATGCATCTCAGATTTGAAGACTCAAGAAGAAGGCACCAAGGAATGTCGATGTGAAGATCTAGCATCAAGGCTAGAAGTAAAACACAGAGAATATTTGTAGCTAGTTGGAGAAAGGGAGATTCTCTGAAATAACCTTGAGAAATGTCAGGATGAGCTCAAGGTAAGAATACGGTTTGATGATAGCAGTGATGCCTTGGACAAAATGCTGAAGAAATAAAAGCATGCCAAGGACATTGAAGGTTTAGGTAGTGGTGTCGGTGAATGCTCCACTAGCAAGAATGTCCCCCATAATGACATTTAGTTTGTCTCCTCAAATGGAGAAAATAAGGGATGAACTTTCATAGTGAGAGATGCTCCTCGAAAGAAGGTTGATCTAAACACCACCAGTGAAGACTTGCAGACAAGAATGAAGATCAGTGCTGCAAGAATGAGGAACAATGTAGATCCCAAAGGTAAAGAGAAGAAGGGAGAAGATAGCTTCACTAGAAAGAGGAAAATCAAGAAGCAACAAAGAAGACCTCCTACCAGCAGAGGAAAAAGAAATGCTAGCACCCATAGGGCAAAGATAGTGTGGGAGAAGAAGAGACCAAATGGAAGAGCTACATAGAATGGACAACCAAGGATCCATTCTAAAAGAGAAAGAAATGGAGATGCTAAACTGGTAAGATCTCCCCATGCATGACAGAACAAATTTGTAAGTCATATGCCATCCTTTACTAGTTACCACTTTGCATGTAATGCTTATGGCCATAGGGCAAAGGCATGTAGAAAGAGATCTTGAAAGAATAATATAGGATCTCATGGACATCACGCATATGAGAAAAATGTATCCAGGAGTATATACAGGCATGTCCCCTCTCCCGGTTATGCAAATATTATTTGCCATAATTGAAATGGTTTTGGCCATAGAGGGTTTGAGTGTAGGAAGAGAAACCTGCAGTCACATGGAGGTCGGTATAACAACTATACTCTACAGAAAAGTGGATATAGAGCATATGGAAGTCAGAGACCTGCATGGAACCAAAGGAGAAAGCAGAAGCAAGAGGTCCACCAGTTTCGGTTGCCAATCACAACAACATGACCAGAAGAAGATGGTCAAACTGGTATGTCAAGAGATTCCCCAAACATGAAGTGGGGATGGATGTTGTATGCTACTATAGCACTACTTCTGGCTATGATGCAAAATTAGGAAATGGAAGGATCCATCTGCAAAAGAAGGAAAGACTTACTCCCAAGCCTAAAAATGGGAAGAAGGATGAGACCAAGTAGGTATGGACGAACAAGACCATGGACCGGCACTGTGCATCCAATACATAGGTGATATCTCCTAAGGCCTAAAGGAGATGCAGAGCCTCAGGGGGAGTAGTACATTTAATTTATCATTCACCCTCCCTCAGTGAAGATGGCAACATGGAAGAATATGATGTTGTCGGTATGAAGGATGAAAATGAAAAGATAAGTGTGTGTAGATGTTGCCTTGACTACACACCTATAGATGAAATTTGATCACTACTATTGTATCAATGTATGACAAGATAACAATTGGAATCAGATATAGAGTGACACAAAATGTCAGGAGTCATGGGAAGGTGCTCTGGTAGTGATAGTGGATCAGTAAAGGAAACCGGTATGCACAAGATGTTACCAACATGAATGCTAACAGATACTTGTAGGTTATGTAAGACAATGAGGTTGGAAATCATTGCAATATTCCCAATAGCATGGAGTGTGAAGTTAATGTCTCAGGTGGTGGTGATGAAGACCTGAATGACATATGTTAGCCTTGTAGTTAATCATGCAAGCATGCATATTTTTGGGCTAACTAGTTTTATTTATGGCATGATGATGTCATTGTATGGCATTGTGTTCTTCCAGGATCATGTCATAGGTTGTGGTGGATATGATGGAGCCAAAAGATCACTAGATGATCACATATGCATAGCTCAACCGGTATATGGAAGATGATTGAAGCCTCAGTATTGGACCTGATCAGAGATAAGGATGTGAGATGTATGACTCAAGGGGAGTTCAAGTGGCTATGATGCAAAGTCGAGATGCTTGAACTTTGAAGAGTAAGTGCATTGATTGCCCAAAACTGCTGATGATGAAAAGTTATACTAGGAATACCCAAGAAACTTTCATTGTAAGGGGTATCTACCTGTCATTTGGTTGGTTGTATTCATAGTACAATCACATTTGATTCCTACTTGTTAGTTGGCTGGTTGTATTGGTAGTACAATAACATTTGATTCTTAAAGAAATTTGGGATCAAAAAAGAGGTGATGCAGGTTGACCAACAGGTGAGTAGTGTTCACTAGAACATCCCTCTAAAATTGAGTAGTTTAAGAAAAGGTATAAAACTTGCATGCTCAATTGGTCTCAGTTGATGGTTGAGTCCTCCATCTCAAGTGTTGTGACTTGAGAAATTGAAACAAAATGCAACAATTGGTATCAAACGAAGGAGAGAAATCCTGTAAAGACAAAGGGAGAGAAATAATTATGTCAGTGCCTAGAAAATACCAGGAGCAATGATACCCTGATAGTGCCCTTTGCCATTGTTGTCAAAGAGGGAGAAGGATTCTATAGTATACCACATACTACATGTGTGAGAATTCATTGGATCATACAAAGGGGGAGAAAGATTATGTAGTATGTCGGATACTACATGAGTTGACATCAATGCCAAAGGGGGAGATTGTTGGTATAGTGTTGTCATTGATGTCAACTAGTATGGCATGACTACCGATAGAAGAGATGTATGTGCAACACAATTATGAAGGAGTACAGGATGTGATATCTTGGATATCACATTGTGTTGTAGAACAACGGTAAGGTAAGGAAGAATGATCACTGGAGTCACCGGTACACAAGTTAGTGCCTGACTTGTGTGGATGAGATAGAAAGTTAAGGTGACAGGTATCGGTACAGTGTATCCCCGGTAAGGAGAGAATATCAACTAGCAAGTGAAGTGTTGACAATGAGTAGGATGCTTAATTGTTGTTTGTGATGAAGAGGTAGATGTTACCGAAAGAGAAGAATGAACAAGTCACTGATATGCTGTGAGGTTGATGAACAACAAGAATCCCACTGGATCACATGTGCCTATTTGAAGACATGCTGCACAAATAGGGAAGTCACATGAGTACATTGTAGGATGTAGATGACAAGGTGTCACTCCACTGGTAAGTGGAGCTTATCTCCTATTATGCATTGTGTGCATCATAGTTTTGTGAGATAAGGAAGCAAGGGATATGCACTGGACTGACTGAGAAGGCATGTTGAGATGCTGGTATAGATAAAGAGTGATGGGTTTGTCAACTTGACAAACTGGCTGAGATATGGTCCGAGCTAATCAAAGAAGAAGGGCTAGATTGAAAATGGAGTTTGTTGAAGGTTGATGACATGGTGTCATCAAGAGTGTTTACCAGTATGTAAGTCCATCGGTACTCTAAGCAAGGTGCAGATGCAAATGTCTTCCCACTTCGTGGGAATGTGCATGCTTTGGATAGACATGTCTGAAGACTGGTTTGGGTGTTTCACCGACAGTTCAGCAAAGTGCAGACATGAGGAGTCAACAGGTAAAGTGTGAGATACCAGTAGGGTTAGTAAACCGGCAGAAAACAGGAACTGGTAGAATGTTTGGTCGGTGATTTTATCTAAACCAACATGAAGAACCAAGTTGGTAGCTGGTTGACATGGATGCCACTTGGATTGAAGATCGAAAGCTTGCAGAGATTGGTGAAGTGTCATGTAGAGATAGGTATTTCTATGGGTGTGCATTGAATATGGATCCCATGATTTATGGATCTAATCAGATAAGTGTGGCTCAAGGAAGAATGAACGACAGAGAAGAATCAGAGAGTTGTTGGTCCTGGATCGAAGCAAGAAGATCAGACTGTGAGAAGATCTTGAGGAGGAAACAACAAAAACATTAATGGTGTTTTGACAGAGGCAGGTCAAGATACATGATCCTGTTTGCTATATTTGGAAAACATGTATTGGAAGGCGCATTATTGGTGGAGTTGTACAGTTGGTTGTCTAGGAGATCAGATCGAGGAAGATCTAATTGGATTTTTTTTCCTCGAGGGTGATGAGGAAAACCTAACCACCTAGATTTTAAATTATTTTTTGGCAAGAAAACCAGTCTATAAATATGCAAGCCAAAGACATAGTTAAGGTGTTGCTGAATGGAAGAAGAGTGTGCTATAGCGAAGTAATTAAGTGTTAATTTTGCATGTGAGAGGAAATCAGCCAAGTTCTCAACAAGTATCTGAGAAGAGAGTAAGAGTGAGGGAGAACCTAATTGAAGTGTTCAACTAGTAGAAGAGAAGAACCGGTAGTTTCTATACCGGTAGAGCAGAAGTGAAGGAAGCTGCAGAGTAGGTAGACATAGAACCGACAGAGTGTAGTACCAGTGAAGTGCAGAGTAGTGAGGAGGAGATTCTATAAGAGCATAATAGAAGAGAGGTGAACCAATAGAGTTTACCGGCAAGCAAAGCAGTAGATGAGAGTAGCAGAAGTCTAATTCGGTGTAGCAAAGAAGGTATCTTACCGGGAGAGTAAGGTATATGAAATGGTTACAAGATTCACTTATAGCAAGACAATTACTTTTGTAATTGATATTTTTTTATTGAACACTGAGTTGTAGCTCGGTGCAGGGGTTGTAGCTCCTTTGGGTTGTAGCCCATAAAAAAGTTAGGGGTTGGTGCTCCTTGGGTTGGTGCCCTAAACATTGTAACAAAGTTTTTTATTGTGAGGCTGGATTAGAGCAGTAGTCTCCAACAACATTTCTCACTGAGGTTTTTCCCATCTTGGGTTTTCCTTGTACATATTGGTGTTATGTGATGACCCTTCTATGAGTCCCTACTAACCGGTAAGTCTGCTTTGATTTATATCTATTAACCAGTATGCTCACATAGTTTAGCTAAAGGGAAAAAATTGAGAACCACTGATTCACCCCCCTCTCAGTGGTGCATTGTGTCTAACATAAGGGTCGTCTCCTTTCTTATATATTCGGACATGAAGTCTTTGAGGTCCTAAGGTCATTCATTTTCAACATTACCCTATGACGATGCTTTACTTATGATTGGGTAGTGATTTCACTATTTGAGACTTGTTAACCCAAAATCTATCAATTTCTATATCTCAAACACATTAACAAAATCTCTAATTCATTTGAGACACCTAGTTGATCATATGGCTAGTGAAAAATCTAAAATTATACTTCAGCACCATTGTAATTGTCACACCCAAGTAGGTTTCATTACTTACAAGTCAAGGCAAGAAAAAGAAAAAAAAAGTGCTATGTCAAATATTCATCTCAAGGAAAAAGAGCAATGATATATAACTGCAATATCACACATACAAGTGTGACAAAAAGCTTGACTATGGGAACATGCAAGTAACTCCATCAAGGCTATGGATGCCAGTTGGCAATGAAGCAATATTTGGGAACTTACAGTGTATAACATCATCAGAGCTCTAAAAACTTGTTGGCAACGAGGCTCTATTCGGGATTCTTTTGAAGTTAGGATAATCCACGTAGCTATTCATATAGGATTCTAAGAATCTTTAGTGAACACAAGAGAAGGAATTAACTCATTTTCACTCACATGGGTAAAAGAAGATCAAAGTTTCAAGAACCAATGGGGAATTTTTTTGTGTCTCCATTTATAAATCCTAGTCACTAAGTGTGTTAATTTGGATGTTCCAAGGGAGCTTAAGGATCGATTGACCGCTTATCTATGAAATGTTTTGTACCTCCAATTCAATTGGTGTATCATGAAGTGCTAAAAAACCATAGTCATCCTTGTTCGCATAGGAAATGCATCTTCATAATGCATATTGCATTAACATAGGTCATATCAAATATTCATTGTCTCCACATGCATTATGTAGATCATCATGTCATATAGGTTTGCATAGTGGGGGCATAGCTGAGAAAATTTTAAAAATCATAGAATTTCCTTAAAAAAAAAATCCTAAAAATAAAAAACTCACAAATTCAAAAAGTGAAAAAATTAAACCAAGAAAGCATAGACCATCCATCAAACCAAATCAACAACAAACAAACTCTCAAAGTCTGCAATCAAACTTATCGCACATCTTTTTAATCAATCTATCAAACTCTATTAAACATCAACATGTCTTATACAAGGAAGGGTACACTCGAAACCAGACAGATCGGTCCTATACGGGGTACTCACTCTTTGAAACCAAAGATTCCTATCAATGATCACACAAATTAAAAAAATGACATAGATTAGTATGGCTACTGGATTTTGCCCAGGTTAGTCTTATTTCTTGTACTGAAGTGCAACATCTTTGTTTTAGCTTGTACATATTCTTCAGTCATTTTGGTGACACCTTGGTTCTTCTTGGAACCCTCATGGATTGAAACCGATCAATGTCGTAGTCTTAGGGTAATCAATTGATCAATCTAAATGTCCTAATCAGTTTTATCGAGTCATCTTTCTATTGGTAGTACCAAGTCATCCAATCTGAATCAGTTACCTATCTCTTATCCACTGTAGAGTTTTACCACTGAGTAAACAAGCAAAACAAGAACAATGTAAACAAGCACTAAAATTATTTGAGATTTGATTGAAATTTTCTTTATGTGTTGTATTTTAAATTGGTTTTCGATTATTATTCCCTCTGAGTAACTCGAGGAAGTCTATCTTGACTAAGAGAAGCAAGGACTGGGGAAATAATGCTTTTCTTTGTTTTCTACTTGTAGGAATAATTCTGATGATCTTAAAATATCTCATAAGTTGGGTGTCTATGATAAGTTCCTTCACATCAAGGTGAAATAGCCACACATACCTCGACTTTGTTTATTTGTATGCTATAGGGAGGTTGGAATCATTTTCTTGTCTGTTTTGATTAAATTTCTTTATCATGCAGTCTAGCTACATGCTTAATATGTCCTAGGATATGAATGATAAAAGGTTCATTGAAGAAAAGATAATCAATATTTCATATGACAAGGAAGGAAATTTTCTTTGTCTGGTGTGTTTGCATGGAAGCAACATTCAGGTCATCCTGGCTCTTTATGCCTTGGTGCTTATGATCGCTTGCTATATGAAAAAGGGCGTGACATTCAGGTCATCCTGGCTCTTTGTGCCTTAGTGCTTACATTTATTCCTACATTTCTGCTCAGTGATGATAAAAAGCAAATTAGAATCGAGTGACTTAGTCCTAGTTTGCATACATGAGAATATCATATAGATCCATAAGCCCATTATGCATTTAATTACATTCATACTATTGCATGAAAAACAAAAAAATAAACATTTGCATTATTAGATCATCATTTTCATTCATCAAATCATTTATTTGTTGTTAATTCTATGAGGATCCGATTAATACTGAGAGGGGGGGTGAATCAGTATTAACATAAATTGAAACTTTAAACCAAAATCAAACTTATATCAAATCTGAAATCATTTATCAAATATCTCAACTTCTTTTATTATATCGAACAACCTCTTTATCAAATTTCCTAACACATTAATTAGATCATCTACCACATCTATCAATTCTTATCAGTTCCAGTAACCTTTGATAAACCTCTAATAAAACATCATAACCGGTGTACTAAGAAATAGTGCATGAAATGTAACATAAACAAGAACATCACATGAAAAATATTCCACACATGAAAACCATAATTTTTTGACATAGAAACACAAATAGGGAAAAACCACGGTGGGAGTTAGTATCCACAAATATTTGTACTCTTTTGAAGTACACCTTGTTAGCAGCTTAGACTTGTTAGGAGCAGACCCTGTTAGGAGTCACCCGATTAACGAATTCGCCTAGCAGCCTGATTAGGAGCTTGATGATTTGGTAGGATCAACCTCATGAGAGGATTTACCACTCTTTTTGAGAGCTTCCCTATTAGGGGACTTAAATGTTTAAGGCCTATTAAGACCTACCCGGTTAATGGATTTAACGTGCTGCAACTATTAGGGAACAACAGTGAAAAAATGATATGTTACTTTCACTTCTCAGCTTGCTAGATCAGATCCAGTTATGCTCAAAAATTTGCAACTCTCAAGCATATCTCACTCTTCTCTTGGATGGCTCAACACATTCTTCTAAGACCACCGACACAACAAACATCAACTGTGCCAACCTAAATAGCCATCTCAACTAGGTCAGCCACTAAACACTAATTACATCATGAAATTACAATACAAATCATAAGAGATCATCTTAGATCAATATATAGATCATTACATCAAATTACAATAAAATATCAACCATTCGTTGATCGAAACCCATCACGAAAAATCCAATCTGTACCAAAGTCAAAACCTCAAAACACTCCACTAAGTGTTTCGCTATTTCCCAAGAAATTCTTCTTTGAATCATGCCAAAACATAAATCAAATCATTCACACAGGTTGTGTCGTGTTACCACCTTCATGTAGACTCAACGTCGATCATCGCTATATCAAAAATCATTACTGGTTTGATGATTTCTTCACCGGTCCTTAAACCTACTAAAACCCTAGCAAAACTTCATTAGAAAATTGAAACAAGCCTTCTTGTAGACATCACAAGTTCAGGTTCTGGTCAGATACTCCTTTCCATGATACAAGATCACATTCCAAACTACAAATCACCAATTATTACCAATTGCCCGATTCGACCAAAACATCTCTTCTTTACCGGTTAAAGTCCTAATTCACTGTATTACGTTCTTTGTTGGTAAACCCTATCTCTGATAAACCAAATCACTTATATGACAAACCAAAACATCAGGAACATCAGTAATCATCATTTGACATCAGTTTCCATCAATAACAACACAAATAATTGATGAAGTCATCTAATCATAAAATCTCAGTCTTATATCCTCTACTGGTTCAATCATCCATCTTCAACTGCATCATCTCATCTACATCAATTATGCCAAATGCCAACAATTTGCATATGAAAAAGAAACAACAACATCCATATTTGTCTGCATTACATACATACATATTGAAAAGGAATGCATTCATATAAAACAATAGCATAAAGAAAGACATCTCATAAATCATCCCATATCAATAACACAAGCACGAATGAGATCAAATCATGGACTCATACATATATCTCATCAAATTCAAACAGTACAAATGATATCAAATGTCATAAATATTGTCAATCGGGGCAAGAATCGTGTAAACTACAAAAATGGGGTACAAAATCTAGGAGATATCTAAAAATTTAATTATCTGCCTCTCCCTCATCACTTGGAGGAGGAGGTGGTGGCTGCTGAACACCATCCTATCTAGGTGCCCTCGCTCCCTCTAATCAATCCATATACTAGGAATATGGCACCACCTGTATATCTATAGGCACTGCTACACTACAAGCTGCTACATAATATGTTGGTCGGCTAGACTGGTGAAGGACCTCATGCTGAGAGGCAACTAGCTTTTCTCTGAATCTCTGAATCTCCTGGTCCCACTTTGCTCTCACTCTTTGAATCTGTTGGTCTCGCTCTGTCCTTAGGCTCTGTAGTTTTTGCTCACACTTTGTTATCTATGCCTGCATCACTGTTGTATGTGTCTACAAGCCCCATACTCTACCCCTCAAGGTATGGATGATATCCGTAGGTGTCTAACCTCTTGCTCCTCCCTCCTCACCTCCACCACCCTGCTCCTCTCTCCTCTATTGTACCTATCTAGGAGCATCCTTAGCACCAGGGTCCACTACCTCACCCATATCAACATCTACTACAGCCTCTCCTCCCCTGTCCCCACCTGCATCTCCACAAACTACTCCTAATGATCCTCCCTCTCCCCTCCTCTGATGTCACCCTGCTACTAGTGCTCTACTGCTACTTGGACCCAAATCTCCTCCACCCCTCCTAAGTGTCGCCTCTCTCTGAGCTCAGGCTAGCACATTGTCACCATCCTCTATATGCGGAGCATGATCTCCAGGATCTGTGAATTGAGGAAAGGGATGTCTCTGAAACCAATCTCTATACTAGGGAAATACTCCTGCATCTGCAACATTCTCAAGGTACTCCCATCTTTACGGCTGTAAACTTGCTAACTCCTGCATCGTCAAGGCATATGATAGTCTAGGCCCCCATCCTCGTCTCTCCTGATCTACAAATCTAGCATAAGTTGTAAACTCCTGGGACATACTTTGTGGCCTCCAATACTGCCTCAAAACCCTACTAACTACATAACACTCAATAATAACCAAAGATCTACCCAAAAGTGGTCACATCATAAACATATCTCTCTATTGCCTCCTCCAATCATCCCACTGCTCTAGACCCCTTTATGATCTCTAGACTATTGCTATTAGGTCATCTAACTGTCTCCAAAATCAGTCTTCCCTAGGTAGGCTTGTGTGATATAACCAGAATATCTATATACAATAGGCTGGCCATCCTGCCATGAATTATCCACAATCGGTCTGCAAACTGGGATGTGATCCCAAGCCCAAATATGCAAAACTAGAACACCTGCTGCCATACTCTTTGCCCCTCTATAGGTGATCTCATGCATCTCATGGTACATATGCATGAGTAAGCATGAACCCCAACTTAATCTGACTGGATGAATAAGAAATCTCTCCTACATCCTACCCCATCCACATAAGAATCTCATTTGTCCCCTATCAGGCATCATGAAGCAACCAATAATACCAGCTAAAACGCAAGCAAGGGGGAATTGTTCTCCATACCTACTCAATAGATCATCCCAAGTGATAGACTGATCCAAGATAGTGCCATCCTGAAATATGTGTCTAAGTGCCGCAATGCCCTATTGTGGAGTCGCATCATAATCAACCTTATCTCCAGCAAATGGTATCCTCAAAATCCTGTATACATCCTCAGGAGTGATAGTCATCTCCCCAGTCAGCAGGTGGAATGTGTTATGCTCTCTATGAAATCACTCAACTAACGCAGTCAACAATCCATGATTCAGATGGATATCAGACATCTGCAGCAAGTGTCCAAATCCACACAATCCGATGTGATCTCTTTGTGCATCTAATAAGTCTCGCACTAATCTCATAATAGGTGAATATGTACATCTGAACTGAATATCAGGCAACTGAACCTTCAAAATTGAACACAAAATTGTTAGTATGCAATACAAATTAAATTAGAAAAGTGTAAAAAGTGCTCACAAGTTCAACTTATCAATCACGACAATCAAAAATTCATGTTTATGCCTTCAAAAATATATGTTGTTTTCCATACGAGTTTTCACAGTAGGGCAGCAACTCGTGCGAGTAAACTATCCTATACGAGTTTCTATTCCACACAAGATGACAAAATGGTATATGATGAAATAACTCATATGACTCAAGGGTATACACCATACGACAATACTAATGACTTAATAAAAGAAAAGAAAAGTTGTCAGTTACTCGTACGACAAACCCTAGTTGTGCATACGATAAAACGACTAGGGACAAACTTGAACGAAGTTTAGAACGAAAAATTCAATAAAAAAATTCAAGAAATGAGAAATGAAAGAGGCTTAAGATCGATCACTTACCGTCGTTGGGTATTTTTGAGGTCGATTATGTCATCTCTAGCGCTCGAATCGGTGATCTGGAATGGGAATTGCCATTTTGCTCCAGAGAAGGTTTTTGAAATTTTGAACTTTGAGAGGTAAAAATGAATTGAAAATGGCCCCTTCAACCCCTTATATAGGTGAAACTCTAATTTTCAAACTTGCTCTGATTGACACAAAATTTGTACTCTTAGCTAAATCAACCGTCCTGAGTCCATTTTCGGGATCGAAATCAAAATCTAATGTCAATTTCCTAGTCAAATTTTTGCAACGTTGACCACTTGACACTTTCATCTTCGCGTCAATCTTTTCTGAATCAATTCTAATCTCAAATTAATTCTTACATTAATCTTTGTTCTCATATTATTATCGATATATCATTTTATTTAAATAAAATTGCCTAAAATCACTACGATCTCGCTATCTTTCGATTTCGTTCCTGATGGGGCATACTCATTACATTAACATTATCAATGATTACATCATCAAAAGTCGAGAAACTTTTCAAAGCTTCATCTAAAGTCAAGCAGAAAATATTTTCAATCAAAGATTAATCGAACTTTAGTTAATCTCTAGGGGCATATCCAGTTTGTCCTCATCTGAATCAATCTTCAAATCAGTGTTTAGTTTCATCGCATCATATCAAGCTAGAAATTTTGTTTCGCTAATCAGTTATTGTTCAATCAAGTTCAGAATTGGTTTTATCTCTTCACTCAACCAATTCTAGTTCAATCAAGTTCTAGATCGGTGCTTGTTTCTTGATCCATCAAGTTCAAGAATGGTATCTCATTCTTCATCGGTCTTAAGTTCAATCAAGTTCAAGATCGGTATCGCTCTAATCAACCTGTTCAACTTCATCGCTTCAAATCAAGTTGAACATCTCGCTCTTGATCGGTTTGTGATCCATCAAGTTCAAAACTAATATCTCTTCGACATCAGCTACTCTTTGAATCAATGCACTACTCGCACATCAATTCAAAGAGGGGCAAATGTAATACCCTAAAAATAGTCACCTAAACCATGGGCCCCTAATCTCGACTACATCACCAAGGTCCTAACCAAAGGCAATTAAATCAATCTTGAGAACCTAATTAATTAATTTCTAAATCATCAATGTTTCATGGCAAGTAAATCATTCTATATTAATTAAATATTTATTTAACTAATTAATCATTTCAAGTAAATAATTTTAATCAATTATCCTATTTATTTTAATTAAATATCCTAGCATATTTAATTAATAAATCAATTTGCCATTAAATCATTAAAAAGGAATTAATTTGCAAAAAAAAAATTAATTTGAAAAAAGAATTAAATTTGAAAAAAGGAATTAAATTGAAAAATCTAAGAAAAGCAATTAAATCAATTAAATATCAAAATTGAATAAAAATATGAAATAAATTAGTTTTTCTAATTTTATCTTAAATTTAGTTCAATTTCCTTTAAAGCTAAGAAAAGCAGCCAATCACATCAATTCACCTCGATTGTGCTTCCTCTTGGAGAATCTCTGTCGCTCATCATTAATCGATCTTGACCGTTGGTCTCTCTCTAGATTTTCTATAAATTCAGGCTCTCATCTCTCATTCAGATCACCTTGGAGATTTATTGTTATTATGTTGTTTTTGCTCTAGGTTCATTGAGATTTTGTGTATTGAGAATATTACATCTTAGTTTATTGCATATTAGTTTAATCATGATTGCTTTAATTCATCTAGCTCAATATTCACTCATCTAGCTTAATCTTGCATCCATTTAGCTCAATCTTGTGCTCATATAGATTAAATCCTTCATTTAGGTGTCATCTAGTCACTGGTGTTGCATAAAGAAATCTAAGAGAAAAACTAAAATTCACATCTATTAGAAGACAATAGGTCGCTTTGTAATGGTTTTATTATTCATTGATTGTTGATTTACTAACCATGCATCTAATGAATTATTGAAGTGTTGTGTACTCAAATATAGATACAAGTCCACTTTTCACACACACGAAATCAATTGGAGAAGAACACAATCATGCTCTACATATAAAACTAACTTCCAAAGATAGGCCATGACCACCCCACTATGTTAAGGAGATAGACATCGGGTCCTAAAGACATACTAAGGTCAACAAGATCCAGCCACCCAAAGGAAAGTCAAATTCTAACATCATGGTCTACTATCAGAGGCTCAATACTATAAAATTTTGGGTAAGCTGCTAGGACAGATTAGGGAAGGAGTGTCATCACATGGTCCCTCCTAGGAAACACATGCAAAATCGACCACCTTTCATAAGGACAAGACAGACGACTATGTTGAGTCCAAACATCTCATGGGTGAACAAGAAACGCTAGCTCCAAACGTCCCATGGATGGACAAGCAATTGTTGGCTCCAAACATCACATAGACAAACAGGCATCTTCTCAAACCCTTCCAGAGCCTATATGAGCACTCAGGACATGGGAGAGGAAAACTTATTTATCTTGATTTAGTGTGTAACCCCAATTCATTATTATTTTTTTATCACTTGTTAAGAAACTCTACAATAGGCTACCGTCTAGTCACTGGTGTTGCATAAAGAAATCTAAGAGAAAAACTAAAATTCACATCTATTAGAAGACAATAGGTCGCTTTGTAATGGTTTTATTATTCATTGATTATTGATTTACTAACCATGCATCTAATGAATTATTGAAGTGTTGTGTATTCAAATATAGATACAAGTCCACTTTTCACACACATGAAATCAATTGGAGAAGAACACAATCACTCTCTACATATAAAACTAACTTCCAAAGATAGGCCATGACCACCCCACTATGTTAAGGAGATAGACATCGGGTCCTAAAGACATACTAAGGTCAACAAGATCCAGCCACCCAAAGGAAAGTCAAATTCTAACATCATGGTCTACTATCAGAGGCTCAATACTATAAAATTTTGGGTAAGCTGCTAGGACAGATTAGGGAAGGAGTGTCATCACATGGTCCCTCCTAGGAAACACATGCAAAATTGACCACCTTTCATAAGGACAAGACAGACGACTATGTTGAGTCCAAACATCTCATGGGTGAACAAGAAACGCTAGCTCCAAACGTCCCATGGATGGACAAGCAATTGTTGGCTCCAAACATCACATAGACAAACAGGCATCTTCTCAAACCCTTCCAGAGCCTATATGAGCACTCAGGACATGGGAGAGGAAAACTTATTTATCTTGATTTAGTTTGTAACCCCAATTCATTATTATTTTTTTATCACTTGTTAAGAAACTCTATAATAGGCTACCGTCTAGTCACTGGTGTTGCATAAAGAAATCTAAGAGAAAAACTAAAATTCACATCTATTAGAAGACAATAGGTCACTTTGTAATGGTTTTATTATTCATTGATTATTGATTTACTAACCATGCATCTAATGAATTATTGAAGTGTTGTGTATTCAAATATAGATACAAGTCCACTTTTCACACACACGAAATCAATTGGAGAAGAACACAATCACGCTCTACATATAAAACTAACTTCCAAAGATAGGCCATGACCACCCCACTATGTTAAGGAGATAGACATCGGGTCCTAAAGACATACTAAGGTCAACAAGATCCAGCCACCCAAAGGAAAGTCAAATTCTAACATCATGGTCTACTATCAGAGGCTCAATACTATAAAATTTTGGGTAAGCTGCTAGGACAGATTAGGGAAGGAGTGTCATCACATGGTCCCTCCTAGGAAACACATGCAAAATCGACCACCTTTCATAAGGACAAGACAGACGACTATGTTGAGTCCAAACATCTCATGGGTGAACAAGAAATGCTAGCTCCAAACGTCCCATGGATGGACAAGCAATTGTTGGCTCCAAACATCACATAGACAAACAGGCATCTTCTCAAACCCTTCCAGAGCCTATATGAGCACTCAGGACATGGGAGAGGAAAACTTATTTATCTTGATTTAGTGTGTAACACCAATTCATTATTATTTTTTGATCACTTGTTAAGAAACTCTACAATAGGCTACCGTCTAGTCACTGGTGTTGCATAAAGAAATCTAAGAGAAAAACTAAAATTCACATCTATTAGAAGACAATAGGTCACTTTGTAATGGTTTTATTATTCATTGATTATTGATTTACTAACCATGCATCTAATGAATTATTGAAGTGTTGTGTATTCAAATATAGATACAAGTCCACTTTTCACACACACGAAATCAATTGGAGAAGAACACAATCACGCTCTACATATAAAACTAACTTCCAAAGA
The DNA here is from genome assembly GCF_030272615.1 of Cryptomeria japonica. Taxonomy (NCBI): domain Eukaryota; kingdom Viridiplantae; phylum Streptophyta; class Pinopsida; order Cupressales; family Cupressaceae; genus Cryptomeria; species Cryptomeria japonica. The sequence continues at coordinate 677,692,123 of NC_081413.1, forward strand.
TAGGCCATGACCACCCCACTATGTTAAGGAGATAGACATCGGGTCCTAAAGACATACTAAGGTCAACAAGATCCAGCCACCCAAAGGAAAGTCAAATTCTAACATCATGGTCTACTATCAGAGGCTCAATACTATAAAATTTTGGGTAAGCTGCTAGGACAGATTAGGGAAGGAGTGTCATCACATGGTCCCTCCTAGGAAACACATGCAAAATCGACCACCTTTCATAAGGACAAGACAGACGACTATGTTGAGTCCAAACATCTCATGGGTGAACAAGAAACGCTAGCTCCAAACGTCCCATGGATGGACAAGCAATTGTTGGCTCCAAACATCACATAGACAAACAAGCATCTTCTCAAACCCTTCCAGAGCCTATATGAGCACTCAGGACATGGGAGAGGAAAACTTATTTATCTTGATTTAGTGTGTAACCCCAATTCATTATTATTTTTTTATCACTTGTTAAGAAACTCTACAATAGGCTACCCAGGCGACCACTTTGGGCCTCGGCCCCTATTGCGAGCCACTCCTCCATAAGACTCCAATGCTACCTTCCCATAGGCTAAACCAATCCTAGGATAGAAACCAACATAAAAAAATCTCTAAACAAACAAAGATTACACCATCTTCACAGTAACACTTCAGCACCATAACCACAAGGTCTGACCAATCACAAAGAAATAATAATAGCTCAACTTCGATATCCAAACAAAATCAAGAGTTAATATCGTAATAGGGGGTAAAAAGTAAGATTCACCAACCACCCTAATGAGCCTTTGAGCCACAATAACTTGATCAAAATTGAAACTCTAAAGAGATCTTTAGGTCAACTCAGTTGAAAAGAACAAAAGGATAATAACACTTAAAAGTACGACTTATCTAGAGATATGTTATCATCATTAACTGCCTCAATTAAGTTAAGTAGTATATTAACACTACAATTCAAGGGTTTGATTTTAATTAATAACTAATAAGAAATAATTTCAATAACCCCTACATTACCACTAATGACATATGGACATAGTTTGAATCAGAATCATAAGGAAACAATTTAAATGATATTGAGGATTATCAAAATATATATATAAGATTTCAATTAAAGGAATGTAACATAGAATTCAGGTTCATCATTAATTAAATTAATTAAATTAACCCAATAATATTGTACACATTGTATTCAGGGGTAAATTAAGTGTAAATAACATAATTAGATTATCATAGCGAATCACCAACTATAATCTAATCAAATTACTCCTAAATTACAATGAAATAACATCAAGTCAATTGCATAATGAAATTAAATCTAATTTAAACTCCCTCAATTGATGAGATGAAGCTTCCATTGCTCTTCTCTATTATTGTTGATGTAGGTGCCTCTCAAGTATTGCACTTGATTTCCTGCATAAGATGGACAATAGCTTTGAAGACTATGATTCTCAGTTTTGTGATTCTAAAATTCTAGATGCTATGTTTCTAGATTGAATTGAGAAAATAGGTTGAATTTATAGATTTTCAACACATAAGGGGTGAGGATTTGAACTCAAGTGTTGTGTAAGGCCCTCCCCAACCTAGCTTTGATTAACTTAGTTGACCATGTTTGACCCTATTAATAAATGCTATAATTCAATAGGATGGGCTATGTTAGACAGATAGATTGGTGAGAAGAGTAATTGAACGAAGTTATAGAATCATTTCACCTTGTGGCGTACATTTTGATGTGTTATGAATTTGAAATCCTAAAAGATCCACTGATTGGATAATCTTGATCTAATGTATGTCAGCTATATCTGGATTTGCAGAACTTTATTATGATGTTGGAAATATGATGCGTATCTTATGAATGAATGAAATTTATGAGGATTGTGATAATTGATTACATGAATTGCTTTGGATATATGGTAAATTGATTTGTATGATGGCAATTGTATGCAGAATGATTGAAGTATATTCTTATTTATATGTTTAAAATTATATGAAGTTATTTGGGAATTACTAATGTGTAATTGAGATGCGCAGGAAAATTATCCATATGACCATGGAAACATTATGGAGAACCAAACCTAGACCTATGTACGTTCGTAAAACCAGGGGTTGTCTATTTGGAGAGACAACACCCCATATGTATCGTATTTTATTTTGTAAAAGTAAATGTTGCATGTGTGTTTAATTGAATCTATTAAATTGTGTAAATCCAACAAGAGACAAATTTCATGTGTAATTTTGTAGAAGTATTTTATTGTGTCACTTGACACATGTGTTGATTTATGTCTTGATTTTTGACTTGTCTCTTGGAGGGAGTCGTTTCAACCATAGCTTTTTCAAATATTTGAATGTGGTTCTAAATTTTCCTTGGGTAGAGAATCTTTGGGGTGGTCAACTCAGGTTTGACCCGAAAGTTAACTTCAGATGGGTTTATAAGGGGTCAAATGGACTCCTAGGGGTAGTTTAAAGGTGTTTCCTAAAGTCCATAAGGTACACCTATGGGTTAGGAGTATTTTTAGGCATGTGACTACTCCCATGTGGCTATTTAGTCACCTCAAAAAGAGGGTTTCCTAAGGTGAGCGAAAATTGAATTTAGAAGGCGCCATCTAGGTTAGGCAACCTTCCTTTTTATGTGAGATCCCTTTTCCACTTTCTCTTACCTTTCCTTTTCAGTTTTAGTAACCTATGAGAACTCTCACTAAGGCCTTCTTAAGAAAGAATTAGGGATTGAGTGGGTAATCACCCACTCTCCATTTTTGGAGATTATGTAATTTTGGAAAAGAATAGTTTAGGGATAGATTTTTGGCTAAGTGTAGAAGGAAGAATTGTGGATTTGGGCTGCTCATCCTCAACTAGTTCTAGCATACCTTTGGGCAGATTGAAGGTTGGTTTATCTTCTCCTTGTGTATCTTTCATGTTGCATGTTTATTTTGGAAAGAATGTTTGAATGAAAAAGTTGTTCTCTTGCATTTACTTTTGTGAAAATCATTATGTGCCTTGTCTTTTATTACTTGTATGCATTTTCTATGTTTTGGGAGTAACCAAGGCCTCCTACTCTTGGGAGAGAGGATGGTCTTGGGGGTGGAAGAAGTTTGATAGCCTTAGAGTGAGAGGCTCTCATTATGAGAGTGATCACAAGGGTTTGTTTATGTGACCCTTGCTGCATAGCCTTGTTTATGCATTTGGGGGTCATAAGGAGGGAAAACATGGCATGAATGCCTTGGGGGGCATAAGGATGTGGGGTTATTGAACTTATGAAATATCTTTGTTTGCCATGAGGTGGCTTTGTGATTTACCATGCATGCAGTCTCCTCAAGGTATTTGGTCCACTTCCACCCTGGAAAAGACATCACATTTTGTGATGAAGTGTAGCCTTGGTTGGGAAAGTGTTTGTTGATGTATGTTTTTCTCTTGTTCGTTGTGTTTGCATGTGTGTAACCTGTCTAGGGTTTGGTTTTCCAAGCTCGGGGGTGGCTTCTAGTAAGCCTAGGCTGGGAGGTGAGCACTCCATGGTCATAGCCTATGATTTATTTGCAGGTTGTTTGGAAGAAAAGAAAAGGACAAGTAGAAGTTGCTAGATTTATTTGTTTGCAGAAAAATATTTGGGAATGGAATATTTTATATCTTAAGTTGTAGCAATGTAAAAGGGAAACTATATGTTGTATCTATGTTGAAAGGAAATGTATCTATTTTATTTAAAGTCCTCATTTAATAGAAATGAGGGACTAGTTTGGGTATCTCACCCTCTTGTAATGATGACTATATTGTATTCTAAAAATGCCTTCAATAAATGCATTATTTCTATTAAATTATTATTGCATAAATGAAATATCTCGGTTGGACTTTAGCTATGAAATGTTCTTAAAATATTAATGGTTGTATGCATGTTACTTTACAAATCAAGAAGTTCATTTTACCCCTTTAAGTATTTGAATTATTGGAAAAGAATGAAATAGGAAAGCTTGTATGTTAGTAAAAGAAAAATTAAGCATTTAGTCCTAACCATTTATTCTCAAATACATATCATGGTTTAAAGAATTTACATGCATATCTCTAAGGTTAAATTCAAATGATTCTAGTTTAATATAGTTGTTGTTTAAATTTATTTAATTCTGTCATTTACTTATTTGCAGAAATTAAAATCTAAAGTTAAATAGTCTATCTAATTTATATAATAACATATTTATATAGTTACTGTATAAATTTATTGAATTCTGTCAATTATTTATTTGCAGAAAATAAATCTAAAGTTATATAGTTTATCTCAGATTTTAGCAACATGGAATTTAAAATAAAGAAAAGAAAAAATATACATTGATCTAAATCTGAAATTTTTTATTAATCTGTTTAAAAGTTTCAAAAAAAATATATAATGTATATTTGCATAGTAAAGCCAGCCTTAGTTAGCTTATGCATCTAATATATATATATATATATAATAAAATTAAGCAAGAAGGGGGGGGGGTTTATGGGGCCGAACCCACTGTGTTTATACGCAGTGGGCGGCATGGCTCGAGTCGCCACTGTGGCTACCCACAGTGGGCAACGCGGAGGCCGCCACTGTGGGCAACCACAGTGGTCGGCTCGGGGGCCTCCCACTGTGGGTAATCACAGTGGAAGGGTACCTAGCCCGCCATTATGTTTACCCACAGTGGGCGGTGGCCGGTCGCCACTGTGGGTAACCACAGTGGTGTCTCGAGGTGTCCACTGCTCGGCACCCTAACCGCCCCTCCCCAAACACTCTGCCGCTTCTCCTCCATGGTCGTCGCTCCCCCTCGACCCTGCACAACAAGAGAAAAATAAAACCCTAACCAGGTTAGGGTTAGGGTAGCAGAAAAGAAAAGAGAAGAGATTATAAAATGTAAGGGGCATTTTAATATATATATTTTAGTTAGGTTTTTCATGAATATTTTATAATAATGTGAAAACTTATATATATATATAGAGCTAAAAATATGAATGAATACGGCAAATTGTAGATTAAACATTTTATTAGGTGTTTATAATTTATATATGTTTTTAATAAACATATGGGTATATTTAAAAATGATGTTTAAATTTAAAATACTTATGAAGTTTAATTTTTTAGAAAATTTTATAACAAATTTGGTAAGTTATTTTGGCTATGGGGAAATATTTTTAGTCCACCTAAATACAAGTTTTTGTTGAGATTAAGCTTTATAGGACAATTTTCATTATGGATTTAATTGACCCTTTAGTCGAAATAGTTTAATCACATTTTATTTATTGTTAAAATAAAAAATAGACATTTATAAACTAAGTGCTAGGACTAATTTATTTAGTTCCTAAAAACAATTAGTAGTATATTTTATCTAAAATTGAATTAATGGACTAAGTCTTGCGAACCTTGTTAACCCAAGTGGATACTTTTATCAGATAATTTAATTATCATAACGATGTTTGGCACTTTATTTGTATCTGCTCAATTAGATAATATTAATACAACGAAATAGTATTAGCGTTGAATTAATAGAAGCCATATTTAAATTAAGTTATTAAGGAAGGATGTATTAACAGGATGGAGGAAACTTGATATTTATTAAATAATTGATACTAAACCAAGTAATTATATTAATGTCTATTTAGTAGAAGTTGATCTAATTAAGTACTAATAAGCACAACCGAAATGAAAGGGACTTTTGAGTAAATTTATTATTACCCTTATAAAAATTATTCGTTCCACTTGATAATAGGTGTTATCGTATTTGTTATGTTAGTAATTTTCTTAATCCTATCGTCCAGGAGTTTTATCAAGACCTAAGACTTCTAGTTAAAAAAAAATTCATCGCTCACTTTAGTAACTCATTTTAATATTAATTAAGAGTTCGTTTGAAACAACTTGTTAAGTTGTCGCAACTATTTAGGCAATGGTTGCATGTAATTTAGTGTTAAAAAAAATTTGTTGTTGTGTTTTTGCCCAAAAGTTTGGGCATGACATGTTGATTGATAGTCAACTAAATTTGATTGATCAATGGACTAGTCATGATTGACTTGTTAACTCAATTGATTGATATGTTAATAGGATTGATTGAAGAGTGAACTGAATAGATTAGCCAGTAGACTGAATAGATTGAGGAGATGACTGAATTGATTGATTATAAGATTGAATAGATTAGTTAGTTAGAAAAAGTAGATTTGGAGTGAAAAATGGGAGATTGGAGAGTTAACTGAGTTTACTGATTAGTTAACTGATTTGATCAATTAGTTATGATTTCAACATGTGTTGTAGGATTTTAAAGTTGAATTTGATTTTTATTTTCAATTTAGATTTGAATTTGGATTTTCGAATGGTCAAATGCACATGAAATTCAACTAAAATTCACATTTGGTGAAATGTTAATTTAGAAGAAATAAAATTAAGTGAAATTAGAATTTGGGGAAGAATGAAATGAAATTAGGTGAAATTAATTAGAATTAGAATTTGAGGATTGGAGGAATAATTGTTAATTTATTTAAATAATTTAAATGAAATTATTTAAACATTAGAAATGAGTTTAATTAAATAATAAAGATTATATAACTAAGGAATACGTCATAATTAATTAAATAATTAATATTTAATTAATATTTGAGAAAGGGGGTTAAATGATTAGTTGATGAATTGATTAAAGAATAGCAATAGAATAATTAGAAATGTTGAATGTGATGATCAGAAGACATAATTAGTTTAATGAAATAATTAAAGAATTATTTAATTAATTAGATGAATAATCAGTATGCAATTAATAAGACATTTTTAGGTATCTACATTTGCCCCTCTTTGAGACAATGTTGAGACGATGTTGTTTCAAAGAAAATGAAAAATTATTCCCCAGTATGCCCTGGTAATGGAGGTATTACTTAATTAATTAGACGAATAATCAGTATGCAATTGATAAGATATTTTTAGGTGTCTACATTTCCTCCTCTTTGAGACAATGTCGAGATGACGTTGTTTCAAAGAAAATGAAAAATTGTGCCCCAGTATGCCCCGGTAATGGAGGTAGGATGCCCCCTTGAGAGATTATTTATGCATTAAAGGCATGAATGATCTCTCGAAAGAAGAAGGGTTCTAGATGAGAGATGGAATAATGGTTAACTTGGTGACACGAATGAGTTTGATTAGAGGAAAGAAATGGTTAGAATGATTTGTAGATTGATTGAATGATGAGATTGATGGGATTGATAGGATAAAGATAAAGTCTGGTTTCAAGAAGAACACATCCTATATAAGACAAAAATGATCAAAACGTCTAGTTTCAGGAATGATACATCTTGTATAAGATGAAGATAGATGAGTGTGCCTGGTTTCAGGAAGGTCTAATCCTGTATAAGACAAAGATAAATTATCATGTCTGGTTTCAGGAAGGACACATCCTATATAAGACAAATGATAGATCAAAATTGGATGAATAATGAAATATGATGAAGGTGAGGAATAATTGATTGATAGATATAAATGTTGAAATCATAGAATTATAGATGAAAAGATTGAAATTAAGTGATGAGATAGATGTTATTAAATGAAATGAATGAATGGAAATAATTGAAAAGGTTGATTCAAGAAGAAAAAAGCTTGATGAGAGAATGATCTGAAGAGACAACCAACATGATGAGATCAAAAAAAATTGGTATGAATTGAAATGATATGATGATGATTTGATTGATGGTGAATAGTCTTCTTGTCTTTATTCATAGTGCAACATTTTCATCACTGAGCCTTATTATATAACAATGAAGCTCTGTACATCAGGGTATGAAGAACCAAGATGTAAAGATATCTCGTTGCAAGGAAACAAACAAATAGAAGACAATGAGTGAACCCTCCATTATAAGAATAACAATAGGGGTCGAGGTATGTGTAGTAGTCACAAGCATAGTTATCTTTGATGGGATACTTGCCGAATGAACGTACCAATCACAGACACCCACTGGAACTATTTCCCCAAAACTTCATTTGTTCACACCACAAACAACAAACAAATAAAAATATCATGTCCATCATGGCTCCTCTAGTCACTTTTGGACATCCTTGAGTAGCAGAGTAACATGATTGATTGCCAATTGATAAAAAGATAAAGACTGACTAGGACAAAAATCTGGTAGCGATACTGATTTGTGCATTTGTGTGATTGCTTGATGTGATGGTTGATAATGTTTGGTTTCAGAAAGTTGCAGGCCCCGTTTAAGATTGATCTGTCTGGTTTTGAGTGTATCCTCTTCTGTTTAAGACAAGATAATGATCACGTGATAACAATAGTTTGACAATTGATAAGACAGTTTGATCAACTTGGTTGCAGATTTTGATTAGATGGTTGTATCCTTTGTTTAACTTCATACAAAGTGTTTGTTGGATATTTTCTAGAGTATTTGCTTCTCACGAGACATTTTATTGCAAGTTTTTGATTTTATTTTTTTTTATGTTTAGGTTTTTGATATTTTTCAATTTTTTTGTTTGATTTTGAATTTTTCAATGTTTTTGTTTGAGTTTTATGTTTTTTCGATGTTTTTGGATTTGGTGAAACATGACCTACCATTAATTGATAAAGATAATACTAACTTGGACAAAATATAGCAGACATATTGATCTATGTCATTGTTTTTATTTGTGTGATCATTGATAGGAATGTCTGGTTTCAAAGAGTGAGTACCCCATATAAGACCAATCTGTCTAGTTTCGAGTGTACCCTTCCTTGTATAAGACATGTTGATGTTTGATCGATAGATTGATTAACAAGACATGTGATCAGTTTGATTGTATACTTTGAGAGTTTTTCTATTATTGATTTGATTTGATGGATGGTCTATGGTTTTCTTGCTTTGATTTTTCAGTTTTTGTTTTTTTTTATTTTCGATTTTTATGGCTTTTTTCAAGACATTTTCTGATTTTTAGGATTTTTTTAGGACTTTATCTGATTTTTTAGGATTTTGTCAGTTATGCCCCTAGTGTGCAGACCTATTATGATATGATGATCTAGGTGATGCATATGGAGACAATGAATTTTTGATATGATCTATGTTAATGCAAGATGTAAGATGTAAGATGCAATTCTTATTCAAACAAGGATTATTGTGTGTGTCTTTCATTCTAAAATGCACTAATTAGATTAAAGGTTTGAAATGTTTCAGAGATAGGAGTTCAATCCATTCTCAAAAGACCTTATACCATTCATCCTAACACACGATGTAACCAAGATTTATGAATGGAGGCACAAAAAAATTCTCCATCAATTCTTGAAACTTTAATCTTCTTTTGCCCATGTGTGTGCAATTGATCTGACTCTTATAACCATCAAAGACCCTTGGAATCCTATGTGACTAGCTACATAGGTTATTTTGACTTAAAAAGAAACCTGGATATAGCCTTGTTGCCAATAAGCTTTTAGGGCACTGACAATGTTATGCACTGTAATCTCTCAAATATTGCTCCATTGTCAACATGCATCCATAGCCCTGATGGAGTTATTCTCACGTTCCCATAGTCAAGCTTTTATTATCGCACTTGTATGCATGATATTTTAGTTATATATCTTTTCTCTTTTTGCCATTTGATATTGATTTTGGCATAGCACTTTTTCTTTTATTTTGATTTTTTTGCCTTGACTTGTAAGTAATGAAACCTTCTTGGGTATGATGATTACAGTGGCGCTGATGTAGAACTTTGGGTTTTTCACTAGCCACATGACCAACTAGGTATCTGTAATGACTTAGAGCTATTGATTAATGTGTGAGATATAAAAATTGATAGATTTTGGGTAACAAGACTTGATAGTGAAACTTCTACCCAACCAAGGATAAAGCTTAATCAAAAGGTGACGTTGAAGATGAATGACTAAAGGCCTCCTAAAGACTTCTTGAACAAGTATCCAGGAAATGAGACAACCTTCACTCCTTTTAGTGCAAACAAGTGAATGACTTAGACAATCTCCTTGATTTATTGATGCAACTATATGATATGTAGCTATATGTTGTGTAATGGTGATATGCAAGCAACTATGATGCACTTTCAAATGGAGACATGCAATGCAATGCAATAAAGAAATATGAAAATGTAGTACTAAAAATTTAAATGAACGCATCCCATAGATGTAATATCTTTAGAGGTGCATGTTGTTATTGAGTCGGTATGAACTTTATGTAGATAGTTCATTGGTCTTTTTTTGAAGAGTTGGATTAACCTATTGAAGAGTTGGATTAACCTATCTTTTTCAATAGGATATTCAACTAGGATTCTTTCATGTATAGTTTCCATTGTAGCCTCCTTATTTTCAAACCAATCCAGGTATGGTAGACCTTCTTGCCCCCAGTATTTCAAGTGTGGGTGTATAAGAAAAATAGATTTTGGTTTTGAAGTTGTGACATGACCGGGTGCTATGACTGTTTGTATTGATGCACTTGAAGAGGATGATGAAGCCATCCAGGTGTTGATCTTATTAGCCGGTCTTATGCTTGATCCATCACTATATTTTCATTTGATGATGGCACACATACAATTGTTGACAAGTTATCCTATGTAGTATGATCTAGATTGGTGATTTCATTTATAAGGGGTTCATGAACAACTTGTGTAGAGGCATTGGGATCATGAGGGAATCTTGAGAGAGAGATGGTAGATTCATTTAAGAGGTAATCTTGTGAGAGAAATGGAGGATTATGACATGGAAATGAAGGGATGGAGGGATCTTGATCAGGATCTGGAGAAATAATGGGTTCTTGTTTAGGACATGAAGGTGAAGGGATGCTTTGATCTTGACTTGGAAAGAGATTATTAGGAAGGATGGAAGGGATGTCCTGATCTTGCTTGAGAGGTGGATGTTGGATGGTACTTGAAAGGACATCTTGCTCTTGAGAAACAAGGGTGATATTATGAGTGGAATAGAAAATAATGAGAGGATCATCATAGGATTCTTGGTCGGTGGGATCTTGATCAAAAATTGGGGAGGATGGAAGGGTTTGTTCTTGATCTTGATTTGTTTCATGACTGATCTCTTCTGGATTTGGATTGTCCTCCTGACACAGGGAAGGATTTTGCATGGTATATTTTTGAAAGGTTCCAACACTTGAATTAGATTGGATTTGTATGATGGATAGCCCTTGGGAGATTGTGTTATTGGATAGAGATGGCATGGATTGGTCTTGTGTGACTTCAAGGGATGATAAAATGGTGGATAGATATGGTTGATTTGGACTTTGGTTGAAAGGAATTTGATTTTATTTGAAACGAGTATGATTTTGGGTGAAAGAGGTTTGGTTTTTGTTGAATGAATTTTGATATGGACTTTGGTTGAAAGGGGTTTGATTTTGGTTGAAAAAGGTTTGAATTTTGGCTTGGTGTGAATTTTGATTTGGACTTTGGTTGAATGGGGTTTGATTTTAGTTGAAAGGGGTTTTATTTTGGTTGAAAGAGGTACTTTTAATGTTGGGTTGAAAGAAAAATAAGGTTTACATGACTCTAATATTGGTTGAACTGAGGTAGGAATGATTTTGTTGAAGAATGAAGGTTGGCATGTTTGAATGGTCTCACAAGAAGAAGGTTGGCCTGATACTAATTCCCTTGTGGTTATTATTGGCCATTTGGAGGAATTGATTATGTGTTGCACTAATGTTTTGTCATTGATGTCAACACTAGCTTCTTTGGTTGTTTACCGGTATCCTTTTGGTCCCGGTAGGTTGATTGGTTTCTGGTTGGTTAGATCATGATGATCTGGTATACTTCAGTATGCTTCGGCTTATGGAATTGGCTTAGATCTGTTATTCATGCTATTCAAATATATGTTTAGTCAATTAGTTTTGACTTGGTGATTGGATGTTATCTTATATGCTGGTAAGCTTGGTTTGTTGATCCGGTGAGGGTTTCACTAGCAGAGCTTGATTGAAGATCGTTTGATATTATGCATAAGTGGTGTTGGTGTGGCTTCTAGTAGAGTTTCAGGATGCTGATGGTGATCATGTTTAAGACTTAACTGATTGGGATCATTGATTTAGCATGTGTGGACCTAAATTGGGTCCGATACTATCTAGGTTATGGATTGGCTTAATGTAACATGTTGTTTGGTCTTCTCAATGTGTTTCCGAGATGACTTATGGGTTGGATGATATTTATTTGGTCTCAGGCTGACATGTTTTATAATTATGTAATTGGTTTATTGTCTATGTGGCCGACCTTATTGTTTCAGGTCTAGGGTTTGTATATATATGTGTATGATCTCATTGTAGATCATAGATGGATAATTGTATGCAAGCAAATAATGTAATAATCATTCATGCAGCGGATTTGGTGGATCATTGGTGATCGAGCTGGGTTTATGTAAGAGGATTAAGTCCTCTGGTATTGATCTTAACCAGAACTATACTCAGGCATAGGAGATGCTATTATTGCAGTTCATTATTTATTCTGAATTGTAATATGGATGCTTATGTAGTCAATCCTTTTGTAATGAGCAGTGTGCTCTAGGCTGTCGGCCTTCCTGCAAGTGCAGGCCCCTCAATTTGTAATCGCATACTTACTACAGAAGTATTATCTGATTGTGGGTAGGCTTCCCATCATGGTTTTTCCCTTTATCGAGTTTTCCACGTACAAATCTTGGTGTCATGTGGATGGTATCTATTCTCTAATTTTTGTTTGTGATTAACTGATATATCTGTTATTTTGGTAATTGGTTTATGTATTCCAGTACTAATCTTATGTGTTATGTAATAAAGTTTTAATTGCTTAAGGTTTTAGTAATCTGGTGGCAACTGATTCACCCCCCCCCCCTCTCAGTTGTCTTCTAGTTATTTAAACTCTCTAATAATTGGTATCAGAGCTCTAGTCCTCTCTACAGAAGCTTAACCACTTGAGGAAGATCCTATGGCATCTAGTTCAATTTCATCTAGTTCAGCTACAGTTGTCCTTCGAAGAGAAATTCCTAGGCTTGATGGAACAAATTACAGAGTATGGAAGATTCAGATGGAGACTCATCTGAGATGTCTTGGTAAGGAAATCTAGGAGATCATTGAGAATGGGGTTACTCCTTTCAATCCGGCATCTGGCAATCCTCCTCCGGCAAACTTGGATAAGGAGCTTGAGAATGATTGTAGAGCTAGAGAAGCCCTCTTGTGTGCACTTTCTGATCAGAAAATTATGAGATTGATTGACAAATCATTAGCAAAAGCTATATGGGATAAGTTGGAGACTCTTAATGAAGGTGACCCTACTATTAAGAGTGCTAAACTTGATGGTTATCGAGTGAGATATGAAAATTTTAAGATGGAAGAAGATGAAAGGATTACTGCATTTATGGAAAGGGTAAATGAAATTGTCATGGGAATTCAATGTTGTGGTGGATCTCTAAGTGAAGATGAAATAGTTTCTAAAGTTCTGAGAGATTTACCACTGGGTTATAAGATGAAGGCTACTGCAATTAATGAATTGAAAACAATGGCTAATACTTCTGTTAATAGAGATACCTTGGTTGGGAAATTATCTGCTTTTGAGCTTGAAGAATTTGGACCTTCTAGAGCTATGAAGTCTGAACCTTCTTTTCATGCACTCACATCATCAACCAGCAAGTAAGATTGGAAAGCTTTGTATGAAAAGGAATTGGAAGATATGAAGAGAGAAGATGAAGAATTTGAGCAACTTGAAGTCCTATTTGCTAGAAGAGTACCTAAAGGACCGATAGGAAGTAAGTATGAAGGAAAGTCACCTTTTAAATGTTTTGCATGTAGTTTTGCATGTAATAAGATAGGTCATTTTGCATCTAAATGTCCTGAAAGGAATTCAAGATTTGAAGAAAGAGCTAGAAGATCTTTTAAGCCTAACCCCAAATATCAAAAGGAGCATAAGTACAGGAAAAACAGAGATAAATCATGTTACTTTGCGGATGAGGAAGGTGTGACTGATTTTGATGATGAATCAACACAAGACTCTGCTAGTTGTTCTAGCAATAGAAAGGAATGGGTGTTCCTGGCTATAAAGAAAGATGATCCAACACTGGAAGAGAATTTACCTAAAGAAAAGGCCCTTGCTGCTAAAATTGAAGATAAGGATGAATGGGTAATTTACAGTGGATGTTCACATCATATGACTATAGATAAAAGGAAGTTTCTATCTTTGCAAGAATTTGATGGTGGTCTGGTTAGATTTGGAGATGACAAAGCATGCATGATCAAAAGAAAAGGAACTATATCATTAGATGGTAAGCACAATACTGATAATATTTATTATGTTGAAGGTTTAAGGCTTAATCTTTTGAGTGTAGGACAATTGGTGGATAAGAGATTTTAATTACAATTCAAGGATGGAAAATGCAAGATCATTAATAGATCTAGATTGGAGATTACAATTGGTACTCAGACAAAAGGTAATATATTTTATTTGAATTCTAGTGAGAAGACATGATTGATTGCACAAATTTATCAGAGTTGACTTTGGCATAAAAGGCTATGTCATGTGAATTTTGATTGCATGGTAAATATCAGTTCAACTAAGGCAGTTAGAGATATACCTAAGATTGTGAAACCCTATAATCCGGTATGTAAAGAATGTCAAATGGGAAAACAGGTTGGAACCTCTTTTAACAGTATACAAGACAAATCTAATGATGTTATTGATCTTATTCATACTGATTTTTGTGGTCCTGCTAGAATTAAAAGTTTTCAAGGTGATAGATATTTTATGCTAATCATTGATGACTATTCTAGAATGATGTGGGTTACTTTTCTAAGGGAAAAATCTGAGACTTTTGAAAAGTTTAAAATCTTTAAAGCTAAGGTTGAAACTGAGACATGATTCAAGATTAAGTGCTTTAAGGTCATTTCATGGTGGAGAATTCACATCCGGTGAGTTTAATAACTTTTGTGAGAAACATGGCATAAGGAGACAATTTTTTGCTCCCCGGACACCTCAGTAGAATGGAGTTGTGGAAAGAAAGAACAAAACTATCTTAGATACTGCTAGAACCATGATGATGGAAGATAATCTACCTCATATCTACTGGAGAGAAGTAGTGAGGACAACAGTTTATACATTTAACAGAGTTCATATCAAGGGAAAAACTGGTAAGACACCTTATGAATTATGGTTTGGCAATAAACCTATAGTTAAGCACTTCACAATCTTTGGTAGTAAATGTTATATCAAGAGAGATGATTTCATTGGAAAGTTTGATCCTAGATATGATGAAGGAATATTTCTTGGTTATTCTAATGAAAGAAAAGCATATAGATATTGATGCTCTGCAAAATGAACAACGTTAGACAAAAGCCTATGGTCATATAACACAAAACACAAGAAGCAAAGACAAACATTAGGGTGAATCAACCAAAAACTAGTCTAAGCAGGCATATCAAAAGAGACACTAAAAACAAGATAAAATATTTAACTATGGAAGCAAATACAACAAGGCATCTTCAAATGCCTTCTAACATGCTTTTAGCTCCTTCTCCCTTGTTCCTCTCCTCTCCAAGTTCCAAATTAGTGTAGCTCTCAATAGCTTTTTAAACTATGGATGCCTTATGGAGGTTCAAGATTGTAGATGATTATGAAAAGTATGCAAATGCAAGCTTAATAACCAAAGAAAGATGAGTTATCTAAATGCTATTTGTTAATTTTAACCAAAAGAGTGAATATGACTAAAATATGTTAAATTCTCTCTAAATTTCTCTATAACTTAGATGCATACAAGTTTTCAGGATATGGATTATGAAGAAATGGGCTCTATTTATAGGAAAAATGGAGCAATGGATGGTTGAGATTGAGTAATCTCAACAAGGGTCAGGATTGAATGATATTCAATCCATGTGAGGGTTTTCAAACCAATCCCAAGATGACAAGTGTCAACATGAGAGGGGTTGAGAGGAGAGGGAATAAGCATTAAATGTTTGACATGACCTAAGAGTTAACTTGGGAGTTAAGGTCAAGGTTGGGTTGAGTAAATAAATTCTTTATTCAAATAATAAAGCTTTTATCCAATGGATAAACTCTTGTGCAAAGATTAAAGGGATAACCATGGTCAAAACAATAAATGCTTGAGGAGACACATGAGTCACATGAGGGTTGAGTTAGGGGTTAACCATAAATGGTCATATAAGAGCCATAAGTGGTTTGGAAGACTTTAGAGGTTAATTTGTTGAACACACAAAGCATTTAATACTTTTCAAAGACTTTGAAGTCTTTGAGAAGTGACTCCAAGTTGCTTAGGAATGTGACAATAATTAGGGGATGGATTAGACTAAATAGGAAGGGGTTAGAAGAATCTAGAAGGGGGTTTAGGAGTGCAAGTGGATTTGGTGGGTGAGGGAAAATAGGATTTTAATTAAAATAAAATTAATTTATTTCAACTTGTGGTTGCAACTTGCATTTGTAGGAAAATGTAAGTCGGGGAGGGTGTGGGGGGGGAATAAATGATTTAAATAAATGTTTTATTTAATTTATTTAAAAGAAGAAAGGGGATTAAATGAACTAAATAGAATTTGTTCATTTAATTGATTGTGAATTTGGTTTAATGAATTAATTAAAATAAATTGAATAATTTATTTAATTAATAGGAGAATGTTTGAAGATAAATTAATTAAATATTAATTTAATTAACTGATGGCTAGTGGGTTTTTAATCAAATAAATAGCAATTATTCATTTAATTAAAATGGATAGATTTATGTGACTACATTTGTCCCTCTTTGAGACGGTGCGGTTTATCGCATCGTTTCAAAGAAAGAGAAATAGGTGTGAAGAAATATGCCCCATAAAATATTAATTTAATGGGTGGTATGCCCCCTCAAGAGATGGGCCGAAAAATTTTGAAAAATCGGGCGATCTCTCGAAAAAGAATTAAATTGGCAGGGTGGTAGAAGAGAAGATTTTAGCAATACTCCTGAAAAATAGAAGAAATCGGAGATAAAATGGAGAAATGGGAGGCTCGGGAAGTTCACAGGGACCACGGCGGTGAACAGGGGAAAATTAGGGTTACGACAAAGGGTATATATGGGGAGGAAGGGGTGAAAACAGGTTCATTTACATTCGCGTCCATAGTGAAAATTGAGCTCTGGGAGTGACCTTTTGGAAGAGCAAGTAGCAGTCAGGATGTCGGTTCCCATAGCAAAGCACCGTTTAGAGCGAGTGTGTCGATTCCTTCAGCCAAACGACTACAGCCTAGCGGTATGTGAATTTGAATTTTTGGATTTCATGCATTTTTGGTATGTTTTTTGCTTAGTCCAAGTTGAGTCAACACAATAGCGCTAAAACTATGTTTTGACACTATTTTCAACTACATTAGTGCTATTGTGCCGCTATAGCGCTATTGCATAGTGGTTTTAGCATTGTTGTCAAAAGTTGCGTTGAGGTATAGCTACTTTAGCTCTTTTGTTTGTTTAGCACTATTGATTAGTTGATTGAGCGCTATTGTTGTGAAGTAACACTATGGTATAGTCAATGTAGCGCTATTGTTGGTTTAGTGCTATTGCATAGTTGTTTTAGCGCTTTTGTGATAGCATTAGCACTGTTGTGTTCAAAATAGTGCTTTTGTGTAGGAAAATAGATGCCCCAGTGTGTTTGAAAAAGAATCTCCTAATGCCAATGATGGATGGATGGAGATGTGAGGTGAGAGTTGTTTTGAACCATAGCAGCCCTGATGAGACTTAGGTCATTAGGATAAATGCATGTTGTAGTCTAGGTGTGCCATGATTGCTTACCTATTGAGACTTGAAGATACTTGATCAAAGTATCTGTTGATAGTCTAGGTTTAAACTTAAGAAAGTTTGAGACAAAACAACTGATGATGATGGGTGATGCACGTGTGTAGGAGGATCTTCGCATCTTACAGATGCGCGAGAGGCATCCCGCCACACAGGTGTTGTGCGATCGATTGACAAGGGCCGAGGTAGATTGCATTGTAGCGACAGGCCTGTATGATATTATGTATATGCCCATGATTCAGACGAATCGCAGGTTGATCACACCATTGGCAGAGCGATGGCATAGTGAGACATCCACATTTCACTTAGCACAAGGGGAGATGATAGTGACACTGGAAGCAGAGGTGGCAACTAGAGATGTGCAGCTATTTGCACAAGAGTCAAAGCTGACAGTGGTGTTGCAGAGAGGGATGAGGTCGTGGAGAGATTTGCGGTGTTCCAGGAGAGAGTACAGGTGGGAGCAAGAGTAGGAGCACAGGGTCCTACTATGGATGCAATGAGGGAGATGCGATGAGCACAGGAGGAGATAGATTATTGGCGGGGGTTATATGAGCAGGCAATGCTAGCTAGTCAGTGAGTACTTAGCTATTCACAGATGCGGCGGGCGAGATCAGAGCGGTCTCAAAGGATGCAAAGCAGTGGTGGTGTGATGGGTCCTCCATAGAGAGATAGATCAGGTGGTGCATGGGCTAGTGGGGGAGCAGATGGTGATGGTGGTGCAACATCCGGTCAAAGTGGCATCCGAGAGAGCATTGTGTATGCATTTATATTATCATTTTGGACTATCTTGGATGGCTCTTGGTAGCCGATATTTTGGACTTCATTGTACTCTGATACATGTATGTTTTTGGCAATATGATATGATATATGAGGAGATCCCATATTTGGTGTTGATATGCATGTTGATGATATGTATGGATTCTTATGCAGGTTGATGATTTTATGATTTATGCTTAGATGGATTCTTGTACCTGCTATATGGATGTGTTTATGAGATTATTCCTATATGCATGTTGTATGATGATTTATTCTTACATGATGTCTTATTATGTATGTTTTATGAATGTGATGCTAACATGTGGATGTAGGTTGATGTGCATGATTTGTTGATGTCATGCCTTGTGTGTGTGATGTCATGATGCTGATGTATGCATAATGAAATGATGATTATGATGGTACTTTGGATTTTATGTTTGATGAGACAATGAGATAATGATATGCAATGATGTTATGATATAATGCACTAAATGAATGATTTATATATAAATGCATCTAGATGGTTTTTAGATAAGTGGAATATGAATAAACAAATGTAAAGTACAAATGTTTAAATGATGATTTCTAAATGAAAATATATGGATAATATATGAACCTATTTTGAAACAAATGGTTTTGTTTATGATTCTAAATGGAAAAAAATATGATGAAGTGATAATGATAATGCAACTCATGGGTAACAAATAACTGCACCTTAATGCAATTAAAAAGTAGAATGAATGCATTTGTAATGAATCTTAAATGAAATAAAATGAATGAGTATAAAAATATACTAGATGGATATAATGAATGCACTTGTCTAATGGATAGATAAATAAATGTATGCAACTATGGGAATCTAAAAAAATGTATGGTAAATAAGTTTAATTAATAATAAATGATGAGTTGTAAATGATACTAAATGAATGCATAGTAAATGGCTAATGATAGTAAATGCAAACAAGGACAATTTTATCATATAAATGAATCTAAATGTCATGATTATGCAATGATGAAATGATATAATGAGACTAATGCCAATAAAGTATAATGACCTATATGTAGTTAAATGTAACTAAATGATATGAAATGCACTCTATGCCAATGCAACTAAATGTAATGATGATGTGATTATGATAGGTGAATGCAAGGTTGTTTAGACTTTGCATGATGCAGTGATGATGTATCAGAGCACTCTGTCGTGATTATATCCAAGACCAACTCATTTTTCCATAACTTCTCATATTAATCTTGTTCACAGTTGCATACAAAACCATGCATATGAATAATGAATGATTAAATGGATGGGTGATATGCAATGGAATGCAATATAAATAGATGAGATGGAATGGCGATCCATAGTGCTTTATTTTCATCATTGAGCTTTAAAATATTGTAAGAAAATACAAGCAACTTGACATAATGATTCAAGATGACCTAAGTATTCCTTACATGGATTTTGATATAGCAAGTTAATACAAGCAACTTGATATAATGGATCAAGTTGACCTGAGTAGTGCTTGCAGGACAAACAAGGATTATCTCCTTTCATGCATGACTTGGAACGTCCTCCTTGATCTTTTGTCGATCATATCCCAAGATAAGTTCATACCATAGTAAGAGATAAACCATTATCGAGCTTAGATGAGGCAATAGGAACCAAATATGGAGCATTGTACGTGCAAGCAAACAACATGTATAAAGAATAAAGAATATGGACCCTCGATAATGGTTCATGCTCATATGGTCAAGGTATACATTGTAATCAACAATCCATAGTGATCTATGACTGTATTTTGCATATAATCACGTAACTTAGTGAACTTCCCATGTAGACACCATTAGTACATGCCTCATTACTTCATTGGAATTATTCGCAAAAAACATACAATCAATGTTGTAGGAACCATCTCGGCCACTCTAATCACTTGTGGATATCCTGGAGTAGCATAGGAACCTAATACATATAAATGAATGAATAACCTACAAATCAACCAAGTATTTGATAGCTTAAATAGAATTTTCTTGTCAAAGAAAATGTCATCTTGTATTTGTTTTGGTAAGGAAGGATGCATCCTTGTTTAGACAGTTTGCATGTTTGATGTTGATTGTTTGGTTGATCGGATAAGTGGCCATTGTTTTAGTATTTCACAATGTTTGTTTGGTATCTGCTTTCAAAAAAAATGTATGTGCAATGCGTTGCCATGTTTTTGATTGATTTTGATGTTTTTGAAATGTTTTTGGATTTTGTGAGATAGTTTTCCAATGTTTTTGGTATTTTGATGATTGTTTTGAATGTTTTTGGAGTTTTGTGACACAATTTTCTAAATGTTTTTCGATTTTGATGATTGTTTTGAATGTTTTTGGATTTTGTGAGACAGTTTTTAATGAAGAACTCAATCAATCACAAGTAATGCATAATCCACTTCCATCAAACAGATTAAGGGCATTGCCCCCAGTTTAGACATGACTATAAAAAAGTGGGATGCGAGACACATGAAGTACTATCCTTGATTGCAGATCAATAACAAGCCATGGTTTGGATGGATGGATGAATGGATGAAATGAATGTGATCGCAACAAGTCTGAAAGACAATGGAGCCATAGCCTTTACGAGTGGCACCTATTTGCCAGGTTTTCACCATCGCACTTACCCAAGGTGCCACCAGAGTGGTTGTTCACTGTTTGGATGCATGATTTTTCTTTACTATTTTGATGTTTTTGTATTTTCTTTAGGACATTTATCTAAAAAAAATTTTGGTGTTTTTCCGGTATGAATGGGAGCCTGATGCTCTGTGCAGCTTATGTATAAAACTATTTGAGGTGCATGTTGTTGATAGGATTTGCTAGTGGTTCTCCTTCGGATGTAGCCAACTGATATGCCCCGGACCCAAATACAATAGTGATAACATATGGAACCAGCCAGTTTGATTGAAACTTTCCCTGATGTTCTCTGTTTGGTTGGTTATAGGATTCTCTCGAAGAACAAGATCACCTACCTCAAATGTACAAGGTCTAACCTGATGATTATAGCTTCTGCTCATGCGTTGCTAATAGGCTTTGAGGTGGTTGTATGTAGCTTGTCATTTCTCATCAAGTAGCTCTAAATCTTGGAGATGTGAGACTCTATATGCTTCATCATCAATGAGATTATGAAAGGAAACCCATAGAGATGGTATTTCAACTTCAATAGGAAGGATGGCTTCTATGCCATAGACCAATGAGTAAGGAGTTGCACCTATAGGGGTTCAAATGCTAGTTCGATATGCCCATAGTGTTGGATTTAGCTGAACATGCCAATCATGGCTAGCATCATTGACTATCTTCTTGAGGATTCTCAATATGTTCTTATTCGATGCTTCGACCTGACCATTTCCTTGTGGGTAATAGGGAGTGGAAAAGCGGTGTTGGATGTGAAACTTCTCACAAAGTTCATGGACATCCTGATTCTTGAAACGAAGACTGTTATCTGTGATGATGGACATAGGTACACCATACCGGTAGATGATGTAATTAAGGATGAATGAGGTGATCTGCTTGTCAGTGACTTGAGTAAGTGGAACAACTTCGATCCACTTTGTGAAGTATTCAGTGGCAGTAATAATGAATTTGTGGTCATTGCATGAAGATGGATGGATTTCACCCACAAGGTCAAGTCCCCATTGGCAACAGGGCCATGGTGTTGTGACTGGTTGCAATTCCTATGCTGGTGCATGTATCAGGTCTCTATGAACTTGGCATTTCTTGCACTTTCTAACAAAGTAGTAGGAGTCTTTTTCCATGGATGGCCAATAGTATCCAATCCGCATGAGTTTCTTGGCTAGTGACGGACTGCTTGCATGAGTTCCACAAATTCCTTCATGTACCTCTTCCAAGGCCTTTGTTATCTCATCTTGTTCCAGACATCGAAGGAGGGTACCATCAAGACTGCGTCGGTATTGGGTTTCAGCAATAATGGTATATCGAGCGGTTTGGCGAATGAAAGTTTTACATTGGTTATTTGATTGGTTAGGAGGAAGTGTGTGATCGCGGAGGTAGGTGTAGAACTCACCATACCATTGGGATTCGGATCTGACAAGGTGACATATCATCTTGAATTCAGGGATATCATAAGCGGGAATCCAAAGTTGTTCTACCAAGAACTCGTAGCGTATTGAATTTGTGGAAGATCTAAGAGAGATGCGATGGTAGCCATAGCGTCAGCAACCTGATTCTGATCTCAGGGTATCTGCTCAAAGGTGATAGTAGTGAATGATGCCTTTAATTTGTCCACCATTTGTTTGTATGGCATGAGTTTGTCATCCTTGGTCTGATATTCATTTTTTGCTTGTCGAATGACCAATTGGGAGTCACCATATACTTGTAGTTCTTGTAACTTCCATTGTATGGCTAGTCTGAGTCCTGTGACCAGGGCTTCATATTCAGCTATGTTGTTTGTGCATAGAAATGTGAGCCTGTAAGACTTCGAGATGTTGTCACCTTGAGGTGTGATAAACAAAATGCCTGCCCCTGAGCCATGCCTAGTGTATGAACCATCAAAGTATAGTTTCCATGGTTGTGTTGTTGTGATCATGAATATCTCTCCATCTGGAAAATTGGAAATGAGAGGATGATCACCTATGAGTGGTGCATCGACCAACTAATCTGCAATGACTTGTCCTTTGATAGTCATATGGTCCACATACTCGATGTCAAATTCACTTAGAATCATCACCCATTTGGCCAAGCGGCATGCTAATGCTGCTTTGCTGAGTAAGTATTTGAGTGGATCAATCTTTGCAATTAGTTGTACTTTATGTGTCAATAGATATTGCCTTAGTTTAGTGGCTACCAAGATTATTGCTAGGCAAGCTCACTCAATAGGGGTGTAATTGAGTTCATAGCCAACCAGTGTGTGAGAGATGTAGTAAACAACACACTCTTTCCCTTTTGCATTATGTTGTGCCAGTTGTACACCCAATGTTGTACTTGTTGCTGAAATATAGAGTAATAGAGGCTTACTCGGATCTAGTGGGATCACTAATGGTGTATTCATGAGATAGTCTTTAAGCATCTGGAATGCTTGCTGACATCTGGTATCCCATTGAAAGCAGATGTTTTTGTGTAACAGGTGTGTAAAGGGGTGACACTTATCTGCCAGTTGTGCAATGAATCTTCGGATGGATTGAAGTCATCCTTGTAATGTCCTTAGCTGACTGATGTTCTTCAGAGGTGGGATGTCCATGATTTCTTTGACCTTTGTAGGATCAACCTCAATGCCTTTGCTTGAGACAATGTATCCTAGAAGCTTCCTCGAGGTTACTCCAAAGACACATTTCTTTGGGTTGAGTCAAACATGATATTGTTCTAGTCTATCAAAGATTTGCTCTAATATGTCTAGATGACCTTCTCTTGTGAGTGATTTTGCCAATAAGTCATCAACATAATCTTCCATTATGGTATGCATCATGTCATGAAAGATGGTGGTCATTGCTCTTTGATAGGTCACTCCTGCATTCTATAGACCAAAAGGCATTACATTCCAGCAATATGTGCTTCATGGATATGTGAAGGCCATCTTATGTTGATCCTATGGTGCAATATTTATCTGATTGTACCCTAAAAAGCCATCCATGAGTGAAAGCATGGCATGTCCTGCTATTAGGTCCACTATTATGTCGATGTTTGGTAGGGGGAAGTAATCTTTAGGACATGCTTTGTTCAGATCTCTAAAGTCAGTACAGATATGGATGCCCCCATTTGGTTAATCGATAGGAACAATGTTAGATATCCAATCGGCATAATTAATTGGTCTAATAAAACCAACATCTAGGAGTTTCTTAAGTTCTGCTTTGACTAGTACCGCGATCTGAGAATGAATCTTACGAAGCTTCTGCTTGGCAAGCTTAACTCCTTCTGCTATGGCAAGATGATGCATGATTAAATCAGGATCAAGACCAGACATGTCTGCATAGGACCATGCAAAGTTGATCTGGCATTGTTTGAAGAATTCAACAAGAGTTAATAGAGATGCCAGATGTATGTGGTGAGGAGTTTTAGGAGTCCCCACGTTGTATTCTTTTATTTCCTCCATAAGGATTGTTGACCATTCCTGTTGTGTACTAGAGGGGAGAATGTCAAACCTTTCATCCTCAGGCACCTTAGAGAGGTTTTCACCATTGGATATGCTCTTTCTTTTTACTTTTGTGGGATCAAACAGTGCCACAGTGTGGTTTTCACTGGAAGATCCATGTTTTATTGTTATATTTTTGCAGCTGAAAGGTTTGGAATCCACCCCAAAGTATGCTATGCTATTAAGTTCAATGGCAAATCCAGCTTTGTGATCCCCGCTTGGTATGTTATCCCGTAGTTCCAAAAAGTCAATGCTTGCCTCATCATTTTGGAAGTGGTCAAGGCTTGGGGGATTAGGTTGGTTCCATTCGATGAGTTCAGGATGGATAATGGGCATTACCTCATCGATTAGGTTAAGTTCATTAGATGTGTCAGTGAGGGTTAAGACGTTGTGGTGAAGGTCATTGATGGTACTTTCCCTGTCAGAATTAGGCGTAGGATGTGACATAGGGTCTGTGGAAGAAGTTTCCAGCTCAGGAACCCAAGAGGTCTTTATCTGTGCTTCTTCGTAAATAGGGATGTCTTTGCAAGGTGGAGGTAGTGATATGTCTTCCTCATCTAAAGTATTACGTTGAATGGAATCAAATTCCCACTCATGCAAGTCGGTCTCTAAGTCATTTTCCAGTATCCGATTACTATACCATACTAGGATATCCTTTGAGTTAAACACTCTAGGTCTGATTGGTTGATGTACCATTGTAGATGAAATGATCGGTGTTGCAAGAAGAATTATGGGAATCAAAGAATCTGATATAGGGAGTATTGGTAGTGTTGAACCTGCTGCTTCTGCCGAAATTACCAGTGTTGTCGATACTATTGGGAATTCTGATATAGTTGCCACTGCTAAGGGTGCTATTGATGTTATTGTTGCTACTGATGGGGTTGCTAGTTTGATTGGTGGGATGATTGGTGTTGCGGATGGTTTTGCTAGGATTTTTAGCCTCGATGGGGTAGTTGCTATGGTGTTTGATGCTTCTTTTAAATTCAAAGGTGGCCTCTTTGTAGTCGGTTGATATAGAGGTTTGTTGGGTTTCCCTTTAAATGTGAGCTTAGGAAGGATCTCCTTTTGAAAGCCTAGACCAGTGTTATCTTTGGGCTTTAATTTTGGCTGCAGTGGTTCATGTCTTCCTTGCTTGCAAGGTCCCAAAGCACTTTGACCATCATAACCCATTCTTTTCATAATGAGAATGCCTTTTCCATATTGATCTATGGGAAGCTTAGCTTGTGAGATTTCTATGGTGATGGGATCTTTATAGATCCATTCTGCTAAGTCCTCATCTCTGGTCTCTTCCTCTTGACTCTTTCCAAGGATGAATGGTGTCAAAGTACATGTTGGCTTGATCAGTGGTTGTTGAAGTAACCATTGAGATTTACCATGAGTTCTAGGAGTAGGCATTTGTCCAACACAAAAGAGTTGGCTCAAATTATACTCCCCAGGACCTTCCTCTGCTATTTTCATTTTGAGCTTCTCTTGCTTGGGTATAGTGGTGTTTGAACTGGAAAGAGAGGCTGGACTTACGTATGATGTGGAGGAGATGGCTTCTCTATTGTTGGGAATGGTAATCTCTGGTTGATGACTTATATTATGACAATATACAAAGGGATTTGCATCTCCCAGGATTGTGATTTCTACACCATTATGCGAGAACTTGATACACTGATGGTAAGTGGATGGAACAGCTTGCATGGCGTGTATCCAAGGTCTTCCTGATAATAAATTATATGGCAGAGGAAGGTCCAGAACTTGACATATGATGTGTTTCACCATGAGGCCCACTCGGATTGGTAGCACAACAATTCCTTTGGATAAACGCTCTGCATCATCATAGGCTTTGATTGTTATCTTCTTGCGGGGATCCTCTGATTCAATTGCATATCCCAATGCTGTGACCAATTGTAGTGTATAGATATTCAGGCCTACTCCATTGTCGATCAAGACTCGCTTGATCTTGTGTTGGTTGATAAACCCTTCAATGTGGAGTGAGGCGTTATGAGGTTGTTGGAAGGATGTGTTGTCACTTTCAGAGAAAGTAAGACAAGGTGATGACCTTAGATTTCCAACCATGGCTTGGAACTGATCTATATTTAGGTTTGCAGGGACTGACACCTCTTGGAGAGCTTGATCCAAGATTGTTTTATGGGATGGAGATAGGTGCAATGGCTCTAAGATAGATATCAGTGCGGGTGTTTTATCCAATTGGTCCACAAGGTTATACTACTTTGGGATAGATGTGGTGCCTTGTGGAGCTGCTTTTATAGTGATCTTGCCGCGACGTGTAACAACATTGTAAGTGGAGCTAGGATTTTTGATGGTAATAGTTGCAATTTGTTCATCGACATCATATAGATGATTCACAGTATAATTATACGTGGCTTGCGTATAATCGGTGGTATTTGTGTTTCTCCCTGAAGTGGAAGGACCCCTTTGATCTTGTGATGGAAGTGGATTTTTGAACATAAGATGATCATTATTTGTTGTTTTTGGGTCATGTCCTTCGATTTCGATTTCACCTCGATCGATAAGATCTTGAATAAGATCTTTCAATCTGTGACAATTGCTTGTTTTATGCCCTTTCCCTTGATGGAAATCGCAATGTTCAGTATCCCTCCACCATGAAGGTTTGACTTGAGGTTCATAATTTTATGTTTTGGGCAAGGTCACCAAATTTTGAGAAACCAACTGACATAACACTGTTTAGATGGGTTCCCCTAAGGGAGTGTATGTTCGTTTTGGTTTAAACTTTTGTTGACATTGTCTGGGTTCCTCCTGAGATGTGTTGTGGCCTTGATTTGGAGGAGCAACTGTGTTATTCTTGGGTGTGGGGTTCTGTCCTACAAATCAAACCACAGGTTGTGCACTTTTGATAGTTCTTGCATCCACAACCCCATCATTGACGACATTTTTGTTTTTGTTCCAAAAGTTTGGCTTGTCACTATTGAAGCGTGGGCGAGGGCCATCCTTTGGTTCATTATATATTTTGATAAGCCCTTTTTTTATGAGAGCTCGTTCACATTTTAAGTCTTTGGTGATCATGTCATTGAAAGAGTCTATGTCTTTTACGTCTAGGTGAAATTCCATTTCGTCATTTAAGTTGGAAATAAATATTTCCACTAGTTCTTGTTCAGGTAACTAAAGAGAACGTCTGCTTGACATTTGACGCCATCGTTGCAAAAAGACTGAAAATAGCTCACCTGGTTTTTGTTTAGTGTTACATAGATCAGCCATTGTGATATCATGTTCAATGTTGTGTGAGTAATGTGCCAGGAATTTTTGGATGAGTTCTTCAAATGTCCTAATGCCACCTGGTAATCAGGAAAACCATGGCGTGGTTGTTCCTCCTAAGCTTTGGGGAAAAATTTGCATTAGGTATGTATCTTCGTATGCCACTTCGAGACAAGTTGAATGGAATTCTCTAACATGATCGTGAGGATCTCCTTTTCCTTGGTACTTTTCAAACTTGGGTGTTTCAAACCCTCGTGGAGAAGGTGGCATATGAAGATTCCTATCAAAGGGATAGGGACAAATGTCATTGAGTGAAAATTGATTAGTTTTCACACCACTATGAAGTTGTTGGGCGAGATTCTCAACTTGTTGCCGCAACATTTCTATTTCATTTGGAGGAGGAGGTGGTGGGGGATTACCTTGATGAAGGTTGTATCTGATGTGTTCTCGACCTCTTTCAAGCTCATTATGACTTTGGTGTTTTGATGCTTGTCTTATTTGTGCAACATCAAAGTTAGAGGGTAGTTTAGCCCCTTCTTGAGCAAGTCTTAAAAAGTGAGCATCGGCATTGCTCCTAAGTATTTCTTCAAAAAGTCTATTAAAGAGAGGGTTGTATTGTGCCCTTTCTATTGCCATTGGAGTAGGAGTGCCTGGATTTTCATCATTTACATTTCCTCCAAGGGCTTCTTGGAACTCATTGATATTTTCTTCCTCTTCAATTTCTTGTTGTCTAGATCTTGATCTGGTATGAGCCATTTTGTTTATAAGTTTTTGTTGAAGTTTGATGAAAATGATGATGAGTTGTTGATGGAATGAAAGATTGATGTTTGGTGAAATGCTTTGCATACGGATCCCTAGCACTAAAGGTAGATGCTACCAAAGTTATTTCTTGATTTGCTTGTTGTGTTTGATTGACAAAGTTTGATGTGATAAGGTTTAGAGAGATCTGAGATGTGTTATAGACTCAACTACCTAGTAATGAGAGGATTCACTCATAGACTAGTTTTAACCTACGTAAAAATCCCTCTTAGGATGAGTTTATCCTAGATGTAGAGACACTCTAAAAGTGATGTTTTTGTGTTTGATTCAAGCAATATTGAAAATAAAACTTAGGACAAAAACCTCTTGATGTTTTGAGAGTCGGAAGTGGATTTGATGAGATATGAATATGATAATGGATGAAATGTGAACTTCAATAAAAGTTTTGTGTCACATATGGGACAAATTCTTCCTCTTCTCTTTCGGGAGTTGGTGGTTCTTCCCGAGCTACGTTATATGTGATGCAAATGTCGGGAAAGAAGGCAGGATTGATTTTGCCTCCTTGTTCTTGTGATAACTCAAAGCTCGATATTGCATAAAAGCTCTGCAATTTAATGACTCTTGATCAAATTCGTTTGATTTCCAATAAAGATATAGACGCATGCGACGTAGGAAGGTTCTATGAGAGACAAAGATTTGTCTATTAAGATAGAAGAATTTATTCCTTTTGATAAGAGCCTTTGAGCTCAATGGTCTTTTCTTCAAGTTGATGTGTTGATGAAGATTCTGCTTTCTCAAGATGTGAAGAATGGTCATATAATTCGACACTTTTGTTGTTGCTCTTGGTTTTTGATCTTTTGTTTTTTAAAATGTTTGTGTTGGATGAATACTTGTTTTGGATTTTGGTTTTATGATGTTTCTTTGACAACAAAACAAAGTAAGCACACAAACACAAGAATGTTGCCTCAAAAGGCACAAGTAAGTATGGGTCTAGATCAACCCAATCTTTTGAACTTTTTATGAGTCTTTCCTTCAAATTTATTTTAGGTGTTTCCCAAAGCCTAAAGTCAGCTCAATTTTCACTGGTCTTGACTCAAAAATGAAAACACTTCAAACACTCTTTATCCCTAAGGTCAAATGGCCAATTGCAATAATTTCAGCCCACATCTTGATATTTCTTCAAATTTGGTACTACATACCTTATGAATCCCACCGTGGTAGGTAAGGATGTGATATACTAAGTCTTGCACGAGCATAACAAATAGATGATCCCTATGATGAGGGAGTCACCGCTTTTATCGGGTTACAAGTAACCTTTCAAAAAGCTATGTTTCTACTCAAGGAAATATGTATGGTGAGTATCTTGGGAGCAAAACCATCTATGCTCTTGCACTGAATTTATCACAAATATCCTCAATCAATAGAATGGGTGGGCTACTACATAAAGGTGTTTAGTAATTTTTGATGTCTTTGGACATAAGTTCATTCTGCAGTGACTCACTTAAGAGCCTTGTAACTTTTGGTGGGGCCCATTTGTCCTTTCGGCGAGTTACACTGTAGGAATAGCTATACCCAAGGCTACAGCTTTCACTCTCACTTGATTTCTATAGCGGCTCGAGGTCGCTCCCAAGAGTGATGTGTCTCTTGGCAGGCCTCTCTTTAAAAAAATAAAATTTTGAGTGTTACTAACACTTTTCTCTTGCACCTAGGACCATGAAAGCCAAGGGAGAGGATAGTATATGTTAGAAGTAGGACAACTTGACAAACTCTTTTGCACAAGTCTGCCAAACACAAAATATACCTGTTCTTTTTAACTTGTCATTGCAATGATGTTCTATCTATTTGGAGATGTTGCTCCAATATTCATGATGTTCTTTTTAACTGCAAAGGCAATATGTTTGAGTAAACTAGAATTTGAAATCCTAGTCAACTGAAATTAAAACACGTATGCATGAAGTAAAATCATTTTGCGAAAATGACGCAAGTTGATTGTTCTTTTTACTTGCACAACAAGTTGAAGTGTTGATTATGAATTTTCTTAAATTTGATGCAAGAAATGAGATTTTGCCTTGTCTTGTTTTAAGCACCAAAATAGAGATTTGTATTCTAACTTGCAAGTAAACAAAATTGTGTTGTGATTTTTAGAGCACCAAATGAAGTGTTTTTCGATTGTTAAGTAACAAGAGTAGTTTAAAGTCTACACACGAAATGAAAAGTTAGTAAAATCCGAAAATATGGTGGGCTTCCACAAGCCTAAAAAAATAATATTATCAGTTACAAGGCCTTTTTTTACAATGTTCTGTTACAATAGCGCTACTTTGTGTGACAACAAAAGCGCTACTTAACACAAACATGCTAAAGTATAGACAAATGCGCTAAAGTAAAATATTTAAATAGCAATACAAGTGCGCTAAAATATGGACAAAAGCGCTAATATATGGACAATAGTGCTAAATTTGAGACAATAGTGCTATTGTAAAAACAATAGCGCTAAAAGATCAAATTGCAATAGCACTAAAGCGCGAACAAAAGCACCAAAGTGTAACCTGTGTGTCAAGCTAAATTGTCAAAAAGTTAGTTTGTTTTAAAAAAATTATTGTTGGATTCACGTCGGGTTCACCAAATGATGCTCTGCAAAATGGATAATGTTAAACAAAAGCCTGTGGTTGTATAACACAAAACACAAGAAGCAAAGACAAACGTTAGTGTTAATCAACCCAAAACTAGTCTAAGCAGGCATATCAAAAGAGACACTAAAAACATGATTAAATATTTAACTATGAAAGAAAATACAACAAGGCATCTCCAAATGCCTTCTAACATGCTTTTAGCTCCTTCTCCCTTATTCCTCTCCTCTCCAAGTTCCAAATTAGTGTAGCTCTCAGCAGCTTTTTGCACTATGGATGCCTTATGGAGGTTCAAGATTGTAGATGATTATGAAAAGTATGCAAATGCAAGCTTAATAACCAAAGAAAGATGAGTTATCTAAATGTTATTTGTTAATTTTAACCAAAAGAGTGAATATGACTAAAATATGCTAAATGCTCTCTAAAATTCTCTATAACTTAAATGCATACAAGTTTTCAGGATCTGGATTATGAAGAAATGGGCTCTATTTATAGGAAAAATGGAGCAATGGATGGTTGAGATTGAGTAATCTCAACAAGGGTCAGGATTGAATGATATTCAATCCATGTGAAGGCTTTCAAATCAATCCCAGGATGACAAGTGTCAACATGAGAGGGGTTGAGAGGAGAGGGAATAAGCATTAAATGTTTGACATGACCTAAGAGTTAACTTGGGAGTTAAGGTCAAGGTTGGGTTGAGTAAATAAATTCTTTATTCAAAGAATAAAGCTTTTATCCAATGGATAAACTCTTGTGCAAAGGTTAAAGGGATAACCATGGTCAAAACAATAAATGCTTGAGGAGACACGTGAGTCACATGAGGGTTGAGTTAGGGGTTAACCATAAATGGTCATATAAGAGCCATAAGTGGTTTGGAAGACTTTAGAGGTTAATTTGTTGAACACACAAAGCATTTAATGCTTTTCAAAGACTTTGAAGTCTTTGAGAAGTGACTCCAAGTTGCTTAGGAATGTGACAATAATTAGGGGATGGATTAGGCTAATTAGGAAGGGGTTAGAAGAATCTAGAAGGGGGTTTAGGAGTGCAAGTGGATTTGGTGGGTGAGGGAAAATAGGATTTTAATTAAAATAAAATTAATTTATTTCAACTTGTGGTTGCAACTTGCATTTGTAGGAAAATGTAAGTGGGGGAGGGTGTGGGGGGGGAATAAATGATTTAAATAAATGTTTTATTTAATTTATTTAAAAGAAGAAAGGGGATTAAATGAACTAAATAGAATTTATTCATTTAATTGATTGTGAATTTGGTTTAATGAATTAATTAAAATAAATTAAATAATTTATTTAATTAATAGGAGAATGTTTGAAGATAAATTAATTAAATATTAATTTAATTAACTGATGGCTAGTGGGTTTTTAATCAAATAAATAGCAAATATTCATTTAATTAAAATGGATAGATTTATGTGACTATAGATATTATAACAAAAGATTGCAGAGAATTGTGGAGAGCGCTAATGTCAAGGTGGATGAGCTGAATAGAAGTCAAATAAGAATTTATGAGCAAGAACTGACGATGGACATGATCATAACTAAGCTAGTAACACCTTTACCAGAACAAAATTCTAAACCAGTTACTCCGACAGTATTAGAAAATTCAACAGTAACTAAAGATCAGTGAAGAGGAATAGAGAATAAGAAGACTCCTAGGTATGTAAGATTGAATCATTCAAAAGATTAGATCATTGGGGATAAGAACAATGGAGTGATGACAAGAAGAATATTGGCAGCTAATGAGGTATGTTTAATTTCTCAAGTTGAACTGGTATTAGTAATTGAAGCATGTAAAGATGAATGTTGGATGAAAGCTATGGAAGAAGAATTAGATCAGATACAAAAGAATAACACATGGATTTTAGTTTTCCAGCCTAAAAATAAGAATGTTATTGGAACTAAATTGGTTTTTAGGAATAAACTAAATGAAGATGGACAAGTGGTGAGAAAAAAAGATAGATTGGTTTGTAAAGGATGTTCTCAAAAGGAAGGAATTGATTATGGTGAAACTTTTGCACCTGTAGCTAGGATTGAAGCTGTAAGATTATTTCTTGCCTATGTTGCACATAACAACTACAAGGTTTATCAGATGGATGTTAAGTGTGTTTTTCTGAATGGGGATCTTGATGAGGAATTTTATATTGAGAAATCTGATGGTTTTTCACTTTTAGATGATAAAAAAATGGTTTGCAGGTTAAAGAAAGCCTTATATGGATTGAAACAGGCACTTAGAGCTTGGTATTCAAAGTTGGACAAATATTTTTTAAAGCTTGGTTTCACTAAAGATAATGCTGACAGTAATCTATATTATAAAGTCGTTGATGATGATATACTAATTATTGAGGTCTTTGTTGATGACATCCTTTTTGGAGGTGAAGATAAGTTGTGCATGGAATTTTCTAACAATATGGAGAAAGAATTTGAAATGTCTATGATTGGAGAAATGAAATTTTTCTTAGGTTTGCAGATTACTCAAATTGATAAAGTTATTTTCATCTGTCAAACTAAGTATGCTAGGTAGATGTTGAATAAATTTGGTATGAAAAATTCTAAACTGGTTAGTACTCCTATGGTTACAAGTGAGAAATTGACAAAGAAAGATGAATCAGCACCGGTAAATCCTACAAGATACAAGTCTATGATTGGAGGTATGCTGTATTTGACTCAAACTAGACCGGATATAATGAATGTAGTTTGCATTGCATCAAGATATCAAAGTGATCCTAGAGAAAATCATGAGAGTGTGGTGAAAAGGATTTTTAGATACTTACAAGGAACATCTAAATATGGTTTGTGGTACCCTAAGGATGATGAATTTACATTATGTGCATATATAGATACAGATTGGACAGGTGATGTTGATGACCGGAAAAGTACTTCTGGTGGAGCCTTCTTTCTTGGAAAGAAACTTATTTTATAGATCAACAAGAAACAGTCATGTACTTTTCTATCTACTATTGAAGCTGAGTATGTTGTTGCTGCTACTAACTATACACAATTTCTATGGATGAAGCAAATGTTGAAGGACACAAAAGTGAATTGCAGTGGACCGATAGTTATTCACTATGATAACTTTCTTGCTATAGACATATCAAAGAATCTAGTATTCCAAGACAAAGCACATATCTATCAAGTATAATTTTTTGAAGGAAAAGGTGGAAGAAAATGAAGTTAGATTGGTTTATGTGAACAATAAAGAGTAGATTGTAGACATCTTCACTAAATCTTTGCCTAAAGAATCATTTGAGTACCTCGAAGATAGATTAGGGGTTTCTGCCCCTCCAGTAGAAAACTGATTGATTCTATTTGGCATCAGTCTGGTATGCATTATCAAAGATATTATTCATTCCAGATTGATGTGGTGATACTACTACTTAGGGGGAGTAGTTAGTCTTGTGATTCAGTGGTTTATGATTTTGCTTTGATATTTATGTCAAATCTCTGGCATTGATGTCAAAGGGGGAGAGATATTCATGTGAAAAACTTAAGGAGTTTATACATTAGGGGGAGAAATTTGTAGAACTTAACTGTGTTATCATCTATAGGGAGAGTATGAATCAGAACTTCATTGCTATATTCTTGTGCAAGAGATTTGTTTAGCATTTCTTGGCACTTGGATGTTTTTCACATCTAGTGTTTCTATCAATGCGAAAGGGGGAGATTGTTGGCCATTTGGAGGAATTGATTGTGTTGCATTATTTTTTTGTCATTGATGTCAAAACTCATTGCTTTGGTTGTTTACCAGTATCCTTTTGGTCCTGGTAGGTTGATTGGTTTTTGGTTGGTTAGATCATGATGATCCATTATACTCTAGTATGCTTCAGCTTATGGAATTGGCTTAGATCTTCTATTCATGCTATTTAGATATATGTTCTGTCAGTTGATTTTGACTTGGTGATCAAATGCTATCTTATATGCTAGTAAACCTGGTTTGTTGATTCGGTGAGGGTTTCACCAACAGAGATTGATGAAGATATTTTGATATTATGCATAAGTGGTGTTGGTGCGGCTTCTAGTAGAGTTTCAGGATGCTGATGGTGATCATGTTCAAGACTTAAATAATTGGGATCATTTCTTTAGCATGTGTAGACCTAAATTGGGTCTGGTAATATCTAGGCTATGGATCCACTTAATGTAATGTGTTGTTTGGTCTTCTCAATGTGTTTTCGAGATGACTTATGGGTTGGATGATATTTGTTTGGTCTCAAGCCAACATGTTTTATAATTATGTAATTGGTTTATTTTCTATGTGGCTGACCTTATTGTTTGAGGTCCAAGGTTTGTATATATGTGTATGATTTCATTGTAGATCATGGATGGATAATTGTATGCAAATGAATAATGTAATAATCATTCATGCAAAGGATTTGGTCGATCATTGGTGATCGAGTTGGGTTTATTTAAGAGGATTAAGTCCTTCGGTATTGAGCTTAACTGGAACTGTACTCAGGAATAGGAGATGTTATTATTGCATTTCATTCTTTCTTTCAGATTTTAGTATGGATTCTTACGTAGTCAGTGAGACTCCTTTTGTAATGAGCAGTGTGCTCTAGGCTATTGGCCTTCCTACAAGTGCAGGCCCCTCAATTTATAATCACATACTTACTGCAGAAGTATTATCTGACTGTGGGTAGGCTTCCCACCGTGGTTTTTCCCTTTACTAGGTTTTCCACGTACAAATCCTGGTGTCATGTGGATGGTATCTATACTCTAATTGTTGCTTGTGCTTAATTGATACATCTGGTATTTCAGTAATTGGTTTTTGTATTCTGGTACTGATCTTATGTGTTCTGGTATTAAAGTTTTAATTTCTTAAGGTTCTAGTAATCTGGTGATAACTGATTCACCCCCTCCCCCCCTCTTAGTTGTCTTTCAATTTTTTGAATTGTCTAACATTTATCACTTCTCACATCATTTTTTCTAATTAGCCCCTATGTTTGTTAGGACTAGTCATGTCTATCATTTGTTGTTGTAAAGTATTGATTTGTTGAGCTAATATTTCTATGGATGGTGATGGAATAGGAATGGAAGGGATGAATTCTTCACCTTCCCTACGAAATGCATAACGCCAGTCCATGATGTTTGTTTGATTGGTTTGGACCTAAGATCACAACATGTAAGATGTTTTCTCCATTTCTAGAATGTTGCAAAAGTTTGATGTTGGTTTGTCGATCTTGATAAGCTTGTTTGTTGTGGGGTTTTGATCTTGTTGAACTTTGGTATTTGCAAAGACACAATAGAAAGTAAAGAAAACAATCTAAACTAAACAAAGAGAGAACTTGTTTGAAGGGATTTTTCAAATCCTCATGAATGTTGAGATCTTTCTCAAGACCCCACTTTGTTTTCGATAGTATTTTTGGCAATTCAATATCACATCAATCACACTCTCCTAAGGTCAAAAGGTCACAAGTATTACCATAGCCCACATCTTGATACTCCATCAGCTCAAACAACCATGTCACACCCTAGGGTGCATCTATTTTTTTGCCTTTTTGCAAAAATTAGACCAAAGAAGATTGCTCCTCAATTGGCTCATTATCCTAGGAGATATATGGTGAGTGTCTTGGGGGTGGATTCTTCCCCACCTTTGCACTGTGATAATCCAAGTGTCTAGTTACTGACTCAGTTGGGTTTCTAATTTATAAGGTGTTTAGAAAGGGTTATGTTCAAGTGGTCACAATCAGAAGCATTTTACACTCCGTTGAGGGAGGTCTCCCATTTTGTAGAGGTTACGCTCTACAAATTTTAACGTACCATATAGGCACTGAGGGAGGCATAACGTCATTGTGACAACATGTATCACTCTTCGCATATGATTTTCACAACATACGTATTTATTTATAGTGGCTTGGATTAATTGGCTTTAGTCGTTGCCACTTAGGTCATTCCCTCTCACTTGGACTTATGGGCTACTTGGTAGACAGGCCTTCTAAAGGTGTTATCCTAATGCAGAAAATGAAATAAAGCATGAAAAAGGTGGGTCTCGCTTTTTTATCACCCAAAAAAGGGGAGAGCATATACCTATCACCTTGAAGACATGAAGAACAATGATTCCTTTTAAACCTTCATTCCAATGTTTTCTAAACTATTGGAGATGTTGCTCCAAAAAGGCATGGGGTTCATTTTAACCATCACAGCAATGATGAAAGTTGTATTGTTATTTTTAACAGCACCAAAATAAATTTTCTACTCTAACCGTGTAGAGAAAATAATGTTAGTATCTACATATGATGGGCTATCCAGCCTATCTTTTTGTTAGTTACAAAGCTTTGTCTTTTCTCAACCATAGAGCAATTCTGATAAGAATCAAAACTAAATAAAGACAGAATGCAAAAAACTTAAATTGGCAATTGTGAATTACCCATTGAGCAATTATGAACTAACCTCTGTTCAATTGCGAACTAATATGCTAGCAATTGCGAATTACTGTGATAGCAATTGCGAATTGATGTCTAAGCGATTGCATAGCATTATCAGGTCAATTGCTCATCAATTAAGTGGCAAAAAAATTAATATAAATAGAAGTAAAAGATAGAGGATAGAGGTTTATTCTACAATGATGTTACTCCAAATCACACAAGCCATCACATCAATGTCATCATAAAAGTTGTATTTGGCAAGGAATCGATGGATAGTTCTATGGTATTGAGCAATTTCCTCTCCCTCTTTAATTTCATGAATTTGTCTTCTTGCCTTTAGTAGCCCTTGGTATGTTCTTTGTGCTCTCCTATGTAGTCTTGCCCTCCTTGCACCTGATATTTTGAAAGTTACCTTTCCTGCCATTAGATTAGATACATTTTATGCAGAAAATAAAAAAAATCCAAAAATTAAAATTTTTTATGGGTTAGGTGCACAAGATCAACTAATTAAGAAACGACAAATAAAAAATTGATTTTTCCCCTTTTTGAGCAATTGCGGAGGATTTGAGCAATTGTGGTGGATTTTACTATCAATTGCAAATAAATATTCACAATTGCGAATTTTTGTCTGATCAATTGCGGATTCTGGTTTTTCTATGTATGTATGGATCTACAAAATCAATTAAAATAGAAAATGAAGGTTAGCATTTCTTCACATCAAGTTCACCAAATGTATTCAGGGGAAAATTAAGCATAAATTAAATAATTATATTATCAAAGTGAATCACCAACTCTAATCTAATCAAATTACTCCTAAATTACAATGAAATAACATCAAGTCAATTGAATAATGAAATTAAATCTAATTTAAACTCCCTCAATTGATGTGATGAAGCTTCCATTTCTCTTCTCTATTATTGTTGATGTAGGTAGGCCTCAGGTATTGCACTTGATTTCCTATATAAGATGGACAATATCTTTGAAGACCGTGATTCTCGATTTTGTGATTCTAGAATTCTGGATGTTGTGATTCTAGATTGAATTGAGAAAAGAAGTTGAATTTATAGATTTTCAACACATAAGGGGTGAGGATTTGAACTCAAGTGTTGATTGTTACTCAACAAAATTTTATTGATAGGTGGATTAGTCATGATTGACTTGTTAACTCAATTGATTGATCTGTTTGTTGAACACAGAATACCACTGAGAGGGGGGTGAATCAGTGGTTTCTAACTTTTTATGTTTTCCTGATCTAACCTCAAAACATCAGTTATTCACTTAATCACTAAATAGTCATACCAGTAATACACTAAAGAAAGGCCAAAGAGATCATTCACACACAAGTAACTCACAACATCAGATTTACGAGGAAAACCCAATATGGGAAAAACCTCAGTGAGAAAAGCTGTTGGAGACTACTGCTCCAATCCAGCCTCACAGGTAAAACACTGGCTTACAAATATTTTGGGCACCAACCCAAGGAGCACCAACCCCTACACCAAGCTTCAACTTGGCGATGTATATTGAAATACTATTTGAATACAATTAAGGCTTCTTGTTGCAAATGAATTCTGCAACTCTTGATCAAATAACTCTCTATCGGTTGACAATCTTTTCTCCTCCAATGAATCTCACACTGCCGGTTGTGAGATTACTATCTCTGATTCTTGATCCCTGTTATCTTTCTCTCCCTCTCACACACAGTCTCTCAATACACTGTGTCACACTTGGATGCTGCCTGATCTGCCGCACCTTGCCGGTTAGGCTCAACTACAAGATTATAGTTATGTCAATAGAATCCTCTCACCGGTATGCTTGTTCACGCACACTACCACTTTCTTAGAACTCTCTCTATGGCTTCCAATCCTTCTCCTTCTCTTTAGCCTCATCAAAAAATATGTCTTGAGCTCTCATATCTTATCGTGTGATTTCCCGCCAGAACACCATTCAAACTCCTAAGTGGTAAGGGTTTCCTCTTTCTGATACCACCTTCATGAGATCCTATCCCACCTATCTTGGATCAATCATTTGTCCTTCAAGGATGCACCTGTACATGGTTTCCATTATCGAACACACATTATCTGGAAATGGCAATCTCAAATCAGATCTTTTGTTGTGAAATTAGTTGACACATAAAGTGCTTCAGTAGTTTCCTTTTAGAGGACTTCTTGAATCGGATTTCCTTTGCATTGATCCAGGTACCAACTATTCCCTGATCTTCCTCTATCATTCCTTCTTCCTCGAGTCGCAATCAGTCAGATACAATCCCGTGATTTCTCTCTCCTTCATTAATGGTGATTATTTGTTTCATCGACCCTATCGATGAGGCTTCACCAACCACAACACCTTTGCCATCTCTACTCCACATGGAATCACAAAGATCAAGACATGGCCCACCAACACACAGTCGATCTGGCAAACACATACCGGTACATTCCTTTGTCGGTAGAGCACACTATACCCATAGCACATCTTCATCTCAGTGGTTTGTGACAACTTTCACATTCTACCTCTTCATCACTAACAAGCAGCCAACCTTCAGACCGATTTGTACTTTACTGGTAGGCCTTCATTCTTTATGCTCACCCTCATGTGAATATCTATCATGTCGGTTGACATCAATGACAAATTAGTGTCAGAATGCCAACACTGTTAACATGATTGATTGAAGAGTGAACTGAATAGATTAGCCAATAGACTGAATAGATTGAGGAGATGATTGAATTGTTTGATTAGAAGACTGAATAGATTAGTTAGTCAGAAAAAGTTGATTTGGAGTGAAAAAGGGGAGATTGGAGAGTTAACTGAGTTAACTGATTTGATCAATTAGTTATGATTTTCAACATGTGTTGTAGGATTTTGAAGTTGAATTTGATTTTTATTTTCAATTTAGATTTAAATTTGGATTTTCGAATGGTCAAATGCACATGAAATTCAACTGAAATTCAAATTTGGTGAATTAATAATTTAGAAGAAATTAAATTAAGTGAAATGAAGTGAAATTCGAATTTGGGGAAGAATGAAACGAAATTAGGTGAAATTAATTAGAATTAGAATTTCAGGATTGGAGGAATAATTGTTAATTTATTTAAATAATTTAAATGAATTTATTTAAACATTATAAATGAGCTTAATTAAATAATAAAGATTATTTAACTAAAGAATGCGTCATAATTAATTAAATAATTAATATTTAATTAATATTTGAGAAAGGGGGTTAAATGATTAATTGATGAATTGATTAAAGATTAGCAATAGAATAATTAGAAATGTTGAATATGATTATGAGAAGAAATAATTAGTTTAATCAAATAATTAAAGAATTACTTAATTAATTAGATGAATTATCAGTATGCAATTGATGAGACATTTTTACGTGTCTACACACATATAAAGTATACAATGTTATTTACTAAACATCATCTATTATTTAATTATAAGAATACAGAGGTCCTACTATCCACTATTATAAATCTTAGTTTCAAATGGATAGGTAAACTAATAAAGTACTAAACCAAACATTTTATATATATATATATATATATATATATATATTTAAACTCAAGATTCAACTATGCATACTCGGATATTAAGGAAACTCAACCTAGAATTAAATCTCTAACATTAAAGAGGCAAAAATAAATTCTAATGATCTGAACAATCAATTAAAGCATTCAGAGCATAAAACTAAATATAGATTTGAACAAAACTGTAAAATCTAATTCCCAGAATTCAAAGAAACTACAAGAAATAATTAATGCACATTAGATTTTACACTATAATGCAATTGATACAAGAGTTTAAAATCCCTAAATCAAACTCTTAAAGTTTGGGAACCTATTATTCTCTTCGGGGTACAGGCAAACAAATAAATCACAAAGTAAAATATTAAACCATACAAGATAATGCATAAAACATTTCCACATATATCATCTCACATATATTATAGTCCCAAAATTCTAATTTTTAATGACCCTATAACAAGACTATAATATCAACATTCTAGAAACAAAACCCTAAAACTAAATAACACCACTACTAAAAACATTATCTTATAAATAATTTTTTTGCTTGAGCAATGAATACAATTGGTTGGGAATCAAAACACAGTGTCTAGCAACCAAGAAGGACCTTAGGTGTGCTTATAATAATAAATGAATGATGTCCTACAACAAATTGAGATGAGATTGGACTAGTTGGTGGTGCCTAAGATTGGCATAGAAAGAGAGGGGGTGTGGAAGCTCTCCCCTCCCCATGCAGGTAGGGGGACTCCCATTTTGTGTGGGAGACAACCCATGCTATGTGGTCTCCCCATGCAGATGGGAGAGCCCCCCAATCCTGTATGGGAGAGAACCCACGCTTACATGGTAGCTCCCCATGCAATGGGACTCCCACAGTGAGGTAAACACATCACCCCCACACGAAGCCAATAAAACCACAGAAAAAAGGATGCTAATAGAGAGATACAACCCATCAAGGGGGAAAAAATGAAAATGTATGAAGATACAAAAGACTGAAGATAAGTCTGGTGCAAAAAGTAGGTTCAACATCCTCTTCTCGGTATTCAACACGGTGACTCGAGAAGATAGAAAATTGATTTGGATCAATATTAATTTCATTGCAATACATACAGAACATACCTTATTTAAATCCAATAACAATATTAAGATTATCCACAAAAAAGTAAAACAATAAAACATAATGGCATATATGCATCAAGAAACCCAACCAAACATATGCACGGGCATAATTTTATTTTGGTATTCTACATGAGCACAAAGACACAAAAATTCAAACAGCATTGCTCAAAAGAGGGGCATGCCTACCTAAAAAATGCAATACACCCAAGCTTGAAAACACATTCTAAAAGCTTTCAATCCAGTCCAACTCTTCAACAATCTCCCATCTCCAATCCACCACCACTCCAGGCCAAAATCCCCAAAATCTTTTCCCAAGAAGACACAAAAAAAAATTTTGCCATCTCAAAATGAATTCAGGGACTATAATCCCACAAAATCGTCTCAACCAATCCACTAACCATTCCCGAAGATAATTAAATTTAATTGTCATTACTTTAACATTAATCTTTTAATTTATTTAAAATATAGAATTGCTGGAATCAATGAACACTAAGAGTGGTGGGTGAATTAGTGTTCATTGATTCCAACAATTGGTATTAGAGATTAGTTCCTCGGAAGAAGCCTAACAGCTTGAGGAAGATCCAGAAGATTGAATCAATGGACTCTGGTTTGCAGAAGCAACTCACTGTGGCACTTGAAGATCTTGATGCATCTATCAAAGAGAAGAGTAGCTTGAGTAGAAGTTTAGAAGTAGTTGAAAAATTCATTGAATCTCTGAAAGA
Organism: Cryptomeria japonica; assembly: GCF_030272615.1. Lineage (NCBI taxonomy): Eukaryota > Viridiplantae > Streptophyta > Pinopsida > Cupressales > Cupressaceae > Cryptomeria > Cryptomeria japonica. Next base: position 677,734,994 of record NC_081413.1, read on the forward strand.
ACAAGTGAACACATCAAGAGAGAAGAGAAAGGAACTGATGGATAAATTGGAGGAGAAAGAAGAACAAAGCATTGATAATCAAGCCCTACAAGACAAGATAGATGAATGTGAGAAGCTTTCTAGAGATAATGCAGCCCTGAAGAATGAAATGCAATCCATTGTGATGAAACTAACAAAGGAGATTGAAGACCGGAAGAAGAATGAGGAAAATCTGACTCAGTCATTGAAGGATAGATCTAATGAATGTTGCAGGTTGAACTATGAGAATGATTATTTGAAACTTAAATTGGTGCAATGAAAGAATGATGGGCAAGAACTTGAAAGGCAGATCATAATTCTAAGAGATGAACTTTCCACTACTAATGAATACAAAGAAAAATTCAAAGCTAGCTCAGCCTGGTTAGATGAGATGCTAGAAAGTTAGATACATGGAAAAGACATGCGAGGACTTGGATATGAGAAAGGAGAATCCTTCGGTTCAGGACAAAGCAATTATCTAAAGAATAAGAAACCTCTGGTAAGACAACCTAATGCTTATAAATTTAATGGAAAATGGTTTTTTTGTGGTAAATTCGGTCATATGGAAAGTCAATGCAGAAATAAAATGATGAATAGGGTGATGAATAATGGTCCTACCTTTGCAGGTCAATATTTCATATGCAACAACTTTGGTCATAAGTCAAACATGTGCAGAACGGTGATGAATAATTTTTAAAATAAGAGATCATGCCCTTGTGGAATGTTTGGACACATTTCTAACCAATGTGAGATGAGAAAAAATCAAATGAACTTCAGGTATGTGCAATGAAATGTTGTTTTCTATGCATGCAACAAATCTGATCACATTGCAAAATATTGCAAAAGTAAGAATGTGAGAAAGAATGCTCTAGGAATAGATCATATGAAAAAGGCAAAGCAAAGGTTGAAGAAGTTAGAGAGAAGCATAAGAAGATGTGGGTTAAGAAGGAAGATTCAAATGTTTAGAAATCATATTCATTTACTTATATTTGATTTACCAAAACTCATATTGTTCTTGAGACATAAGTCTAGAAGGTGGAATACAGTAACTAGTAGAACATGTGTACAATGTGCATATCTTGATTTTGGTTGTGTAATTTTGGTTGCAGTGATAAAGGCAGATGATTTGAGGTTCGAGGCAGCTCATTTTGTGATCCCAATATCTGGTGTTGATTCATGAGTGAGATTGATGGTCTGGTATCCAATAATTCAATTAGAAAAAATATATTTTGGTGTAATGTGTGATGTGGAATTGTTGGGTTGATGCCCAATACCTGCAAGATGCATCCACAAGGCAACTCCACAAAAGATCATATGTGCATATATACCTAAAAAACATATACCATTTATAAAATGAATTTTATTGTGAACTCATACACTTCTCAGAATGAGTGATATGAAGTTCCAATCGATTATGATATTCATATAATATTCATGTGAGCATCATAATCATTTTGATTTTCTATTTATAGTAACATATAATTCTAAACATAATGTGAGTAAAGCATGCATCATAACGTAAACTAAACATCTACTGAATTAGAAACATTACTGTAAGCACTATCATACGTCTAATAAAAATAATAAGTCTAGCTATAAGTCCATTCATGAATCAAATATATGAAATTATATCAAAGTATCAAAGGTGTAAACAATAGGTCCATGAAAAATAGATAGCATGGTAGGAGAGCAGCATCACAAAATGTGTGAATAGTGAGCTAGAGCCATTAGATCAAGCCACAAACATATATTTGAGGATTATAAGAGTATTCGGACCAGTTCCCAAAAGGAGCTCCTGATTTGTCGAGACTGGGATGGTGGTCACTCTGGTCCTCTTCACTTTCCACACTCCAATGGGGGATTGATTTGTCACTATAAATAAAGCCAATTTTGAAGATCGTAGCTTTGTACCTATTCATGCGCACACTAGAGAAGGGAAATAGGTTGGGAATAGGGTTTTTCCTAAGTCAGACCTCGGTTTGGGAATTAACCTTGAATGAAATATTGCAAATATTGAAATAAATAATGGAAAGTCATACCTCATATCTGCAATGATTGATAATGATGCTTTTCTTCTTTAATGTAATCACATATGTTCTATGAAATGGCATGAACATGACAAAACCCTAATCACACACACATGCTTACATATGAGTGTTTTAACTTCCTCCACAATGGTTGAATGAAGGAAATGTAGCCTTGAAGATCTCTGGAAATGCTTGATGATGAACACTCCAATGCTTGAATGCTTGATTGCTTGAATATGTAGACTTAAAATGCTTATGATGAAATGAGGTTGATCAAGTGCCTTTATGTAAGAGGATCTAGGTCAATTTACTGATTAGGCAGACCTCCAATGGACACATAGAGCCACCAAATTCATTTCCCACTAAAGAGATACGTCTCATCCCTCTCTTGAAAAATGGGCCCCATTGAGGGGGACCAGGGCGCTAGTGCCCTAGTCCTCCTCAATTAGGGACCAAAATTTTGGCCTAGAGAGGAGGACACCCCTCTAGAGAGTCATTTGGTAGGTGTATGTGGCATTTAAATTGAACGGACCCAGATAGGAGATGAGGGGGAGACGCGCTAAAGTAGGGGCACAAACATGAGGTGTAAATTGGCCCAATGACAATTTATGACGCTACAAGATCATTGTTTATCTTTATCTTAAGCTTACTATTTTTACCTCCTTATGGTCAACGTGATTCTTTATATCATGGTGTGCTAATAATGGTGAAACTAGGGGCATGGTATTACTTTTCTACTTGCATATGTTTTCTTTATGTGTCCCATGTTCCCACATAAGATCTCAATTGTCTCATATTACATCGGAGCATATTTCTTGCTTGTATTTTTTCTACCATCGTTTCCCTCAAAGTTCCCTGCAACTTTGTGAGATGTAATACTAACCCTTTTGTTTGTTGTGTCAATCCATGCACTAGCTATGATATCACCTTGGTTCCTCATACCTTGGTGCCTCATATGCAGTCCTACTTCAAAATAAGTTCTCACTTATTGATAGTTACCATATGATGCTCAATATCCCCCTATCTATTTTTCCCACCTCTTCCCAATCTATTCATCTTATCTTTCTATCCCCCATCTTTTGCATTACCTCTCAATCCACTTCTCTTGCATTCATGTTCCTTTGAATTTATCTACATCATTCCATTATCATCTGATTGCACCTTTGCATAATATAGCCTTGTTAGTCTATCCATTAATCACTTTCATCCTTTCATCCCCAATTAGGCATCATCATCAACAAAAACATCATGAGCCATTGCACCCATAATTCCTTTTCTCTCATCATCAATATGTCATGCATGCATCATCTCTTCCATTTTGAGAGCACACCTATGTTCTCTTTAACCCACATGTCCTCTTGAGGGGTCATCCTCATCCTCATTACCCATCATCTTCTCTCCAATTTTGAATGAGTTATTTTCCCTAATCTAGCTATTTTCTCCTATGCTATATATCTTAATTTTCTTTCAAATGATGCTACTTAGTAACACCGTCTCAAATAGGGGCAAAATGTAGACACCTAAATTTGAGCATTACCATTTGATCAAATGTATCCTTTTATTCCACTATCCCTTTAGGTGAATTAATTTACTTAATTTACTTATGGCATCTACCTCTTAACCCTTCATCCATTTAATTAAATAAATACCCTTATTAATTTAATTAAATTCATCTATTTAATTAAATAAATCCCTATCCCCACTTACCTCCAATTTTGAACTAAAATTAATACAAAAATCCTATTTTCCCTCATCCACTTGCATTCTCCTAACTTTCCTCATATCACATCAAGAACATGGGCTTCTTACACAAGCACATGAGCTTTTCCCTTCAAATACCAAAAAAAAAAATTTAATTCATTTATTCATCTCATTCATCCTCTATGATTGATATTGATCAATTAATCTCAACCATTCATCCAATCTCATCCAAAATCCTATAAATCCAACCCTTAACCATTTTTCCCCCTCTCACCCATTATCCATCTAAGCATCATTATGCTACCAAAATCTTGAGTGAGCACACATCCAATCAAACATAATGGGCAAATCTACTCAACAAAGGGGTTTGATATGGTTTTGTATCTACCCTTTTGACCTCTTTTAGCCTAATCTTGATTGTTTCTTTGATTTATGTTTTTAGATTGATTACTTAGTTATTTGGGTCTATTTTGAAAACATTTTTCCCTAAATACACAAGGAAATGGTTAAAATGCTAAAATTAGGATAGAATGATTGAATGAGATCTTAAGGATCTTAAAGAAGAATTATATTTTGAGTAGCACTAGGAGGTTTAATGCAATGCATTGAATCAAGTAGTTCTAGTATTGAAAACATATGTGTAATGGTTGCATTTTAGAGCATCTCTTAAATTCAAAAATTAAAAAACAACTATTTTATTTTAGTTTATATTCTTTCAGTTTTGTTAGTCTAGGATTTATTATTCTCTGATCATAAGGAAATCAAATCTAAAAGAACCAAGCCTAGAAGAATTATCATAAACTTTAGTTTTCATATATGAGAATATATCTACTAAAAGTGTTCTAGACACATAAATATGACCACCTAGTTAAATAAATAGTTAATGTTTATTTAATTTACTAACAATTCTTTTATTACTTAAATTAATGTTTAATTAGTTCACCCCCTTCCTCTATTGATTAAATAAATTATTCAATTTATTTGATTTAGCCAAATTATAGCTTTTAATTAAATAAACCATATTTATTTAATTAAATACACCTTTCCCATTTAATTAAAACCCCTTTTACATTTAAATAAATCAATATTTATTTAAATCAACCCAATGCAAGTTGCAATCCACTTTTTGAAATAAATTAATTTCAATTAAATCCTAAAATTCCTCCCACTTGCATTCTCCTACAAAATCCACTTGCATGCCTAAACCCCCTTCTAGATTCTTCTAATCACTTCCATTTTAGCCTAATCCCCCTCATAATCCTTTGCACATTCCTTAAGAAAAGGGTCACATCTCAAAAGCCTCCAAAGTCTTCATAAACCATTAAATGATGTATGTCTTCAACAAGCTAACCCCCAAAGTCTTCAATAACCATTAATAGTTAACTCAAACTCAACCCTTGGTTAGAGACTTTCCTCTAACTTAACCATCCTTTTAACTCATGGATCTCTTCAAGCATTCATTGCTTTAACCATGATTATTCCTTTAACTCTTGCACATGAGTTTATCCTTTGGATAAAAGATTTATCCACTAACTCAACCCTAACCAAACCCTCCTAGTGTGACCCTCATGTCTTCTCGGGCATTTAATGCCTCTTCTCTCTCCTTTTTAGCTATCTCCTATTGACAATTGTAGGCATGGATTGAGGATCCTTCAATCCTAACCCTTGTTAAGATTATTCAATCTTAACCATCCAATTTCCCATTTCTTCTATAAATAGGCCTCATTTCTCTCATTATCTATCATCCAAGTTTCATGCATCCAGATTATAGTCTATTTCATCAAGTCTTAAGGTTTGCCTTTCTTTGTTTAATCATAATCTTTAACATTTAGAATCATTTCATGTCATTAGCATAACATATTCATGTTAGTATAGCTTAAATATCCATATCATAATATAGTTAGTTTCATTATCATAGCATAATCTCTATTGGCATTGTGTTGCCATTGATGTCAACCAATATGGGATGTCAACCGGTATGCAAGTTGACATTACCGGTATGCATATTGTTGGCATGTTGATGTCAACCAGTAAGCAAGAAAAGAGGCATGGTTGAAGACTGCCATTGGTAAATGATGAAGACTGTAGTTCATGGTTTGGCAAGTGTGGTTCGAGATAGCATGTCCTAACCGGTAGAACAAAGAAGTGCATGATATGAAGGTTAACCAATTAGTGTATACTGGTAGCATGTTCGGTCTATGACTGAGTTTGAACCGACACAATCAAGTGAATTGGATGCTGACAGAGATGTCACATGGACTCCATGTGGCGAACATGCAGTGGTAGGTGAATGGTGCATCGGTGAGGTAGTTGCCAACTAGGTCGGTATTAAATAAAGACTGTGAAAATCATGGATTGATTGTAGAGGAATGTGGCTCAAAGAAGATCGAAAGGCAAAGATTTTATTCTTTGATATTATGATCGAAGCAGGATATTTGATCATCTTATTGATCTAGAGAAGGAAACAGCTAGATCATTTATTGTGATCGACAAAATCAAGACCGATGAACAGGGTCCAGTTTGCTAAATATAGTAATCGTCTATAGGAAGAATAAAAAAAAAGGATAGAGATTTTTTGTTGAACTGTTGCAGGTTGTCAATTCAAGAAGATGAGATCCAATTTGAATGGATCATGGTCGGTGAAGAAAACCCTAGGCACATAAAGTTTGAGTTTTTGTTTTGGCAGGAAAGAATGTGTATAAATGTGTAGATCAAAGACTTAAGGTAAAAGAGGATGGTGGATGAGTGATGAGAAAGTGTGATTCTACCAAGTGAGAATTGATTATTTTGAGTGTTAAAAGAAGAACCAATAAGAAGGGTTTAACTGGCAAGGCTTAAAGTAACCGGTAAACTGTTACAAAACATAACAGTCTATTAAATCGACAGAGATTGATCCGGTAAGGTAGTAGCAAAGAGTGAAGGAGAGTAGAGAAAGTGTGAGAAGAGATCCAGCAAGGTAGAACCAAAGTTCTAGAGGATTCGGAAAGAAAGAATAGAGGACCAATAGAGAAGAAGCAGTGTGACAAAAAATATTTCAACCGGCAGAGAGAATTGGTTGCAGCAGTTACAAAACTCATTTGTAACAAGGTGTTTATCATTGTATTGATTTATATCTCATTGTATTTCACTGAGTGGATGCTCGATGTAGGGGTGGGTGCTCAGAATAGATTAGGGGTAGGTGCCCATAAATTGTTAGGAGTTGGTTCTCCTTGGGTTGGTGCCTTAAACATTGTAAAACTATTATTTCATTGTGAGGCTGGATTGGAGTAGTAGATCTCTAGTAGCATTTCTCACCGAGGTTTTTCCCACATTGGGTTTTCCTTGTATATCTAGTGTTATGTGATGTGCTCTTGTGTGTGGTTTCTTGTTAGTGTTTTCATTATCCTACCAGTTGCACACTTTGTTTGAAATTGTTTATAATCACTGATTCACCCCTCCCCCCTCTCAGTGATATCTTGTATTCTACAAATCTCATCTTAGAAAAATTTGTTACAATCATATAGATATTAGTTGCATATGGCATATGGATCATTTCCATCACATATCACTCGTTCTTGGAGTTGTCATTCGAAAGGTCAGTTGCTCAATGATCTGAGAACAACCATTGACTTGAGGAATCCTATGAGATAGAGAACAATGAGACTCTTTTGAAGGATTAGCTTGTTTAAACTAGTTTACCAAGTTAGTCTTTATATTTAATGTTTCATTGGTATGTTAGTTATTTGTCTTTCTGATTAATCAACTGATACCATAATTCTAGCATACAGTTTTGGCACCCATCAAATCGATTTTTTTTGGTCATATGCTAATATACCAGGGATAGATCTAGATTTGATCATGCACCACTTATCCATAGCTCCAGGAGATAAAATAGTGAAGCAGAAACTAAGAAAGATGAATCCACATGTTGCGCTTCTGGTAAAAGAAAAACTAAAGAAACTGCTAGATGTGGTCTTCATCAGACCAATCGACTATGCATAGTGGATTTCAAATATTGTACCTATATCCAAACTAGATAAAAGCATCAAAATATGCATAGATTTCAAAGATCTTAACAAGGTATGTCTAAAGGATTATTTTCCTTTACCTAGCATAGACACCATTGTCAATTTAATAGCATGAAACGCCATGTTATCACTCATGGATGTTTTTTCAGGCTACAATCAGCTCAAGATAGCACCAAAAGATAAGGAAAAAATAGCTTTCCCTTGCCCATGGGGTACATATTGTTGGAACATCATGCCTTTTGGATTTAAGAATGTAGGAGCTACTTATCAACGTGCAATGACTATAATTTTTCATAACATGATGCACACATTCATGGAATACTATGTAGATGATCTGCTAGCCAAATCATTCACAAGGGAAGGATATCTAGAGATCCTAGATAAAATATTTTGGCAGCTAGAACAATTTAATGTGCAACTGAATCCAAAAAAGTGTGTATTCAGAGTCACATCATAAAATCTCCTGGGATACATAGTATCAGCTAAATGCATTGAGTTCGATCTGGAAAAGCTTCAAGCAATCAAGGAGATGCCACCTCCCAAAAATATCAGTCAACTAAGATACTTCATCATTTTTTTAGCATCATCCATCCATACATAACATACATCACCTCACAATGAATATCCATCCATAATTTCAAAAAGAGCATTATCATAAATATTTCATCAATATATACATCCATACATAAATCATACATGAAATCATTGCATCCATCATATATAATCAAGCAAAGGCGTTAAGATTCCTATGGATCTTGATATGGAACAGCTAACACAACAACACCATGAAACAAGACAAGACACAAGAACACACAACTATAATGCCAATGACCTTGATGATAATGATGAGCCAAGGAACAATAATAATGAGCCATTGAATGCCTTAACATAATAGATACAATCTCTTCAACAACAAATTCAAGACATGTAAAGGGGAACAACAAGGAGATATATCTTAGAATACATTTGCCCCTATCCATTTTATCGAACTATAAACATGATACCATTTCCACTAAATTGTGAATTTCCAATGTATGACAAATACAATAGCAAAACTGACCCATAAGATCATGAGAGGGAATTTTACACTGAGTCTAGAGTTTGCATAGAACGAGACTTAATGAGGTTGTTTCCAAGAAGTTTAGATGGACCAAGCATGGAATGGTTCTCAAAACTCCCCTCAGGTATTAGGACATTCAACAAGCTAGTAGATAAATTTGTGTCTTAATACTCATACAACATTCAACATGAATTCACCATGCTTAACTTATGCAATACAAAATAGAAAAATGGTGAACCCTTCCTTACCTTCTTGCAAAGGTAGTGAATATTGTTTGCTAGGTATCCTCGTCTTGTACTAGAAACAAAAAATATGGACATTTTCATTAATACTTTAAATGATGATATGAGTTATCAACTGTTATTATGAGGATTTGGTAACTACTGAGAGGGGAGGTGAATCAGTAGTTAAACAACTCTGATAATACTTCAAAAACTAGTACTGGTAACTACTCAAAAATACCGGTTAGTAGATTTACCAAACCATTTACTCAGGAGTTAATCAAAAGCCTGGATTAAGGGTCTTACCCCCAGAATTAATTTTTTCTTCTAGACCATCCTTCAAAATAAGATCTTGACCCTAGACAACCTAAAGGGCAGAGGCTTTGCCTTCCCTAATAGATGTGCTCTGTGGCTTCAGGAGGAAGAGTTTGTGGACCACCTAGCCATCCACTGTTCCTATTCTGCCTAAGTCTGGGAAAGATTTCTTAAAAGTTTTAGCATTGACTGGGTGTTTCCTAACACTATCAGTGAACTATTTTCCTCCTAGAATTTTCATTGGACTAACTCCTTTTTGAGATCTCTATGGTAGCTATCTCTTCCTCACATCCTGTGGGGACTATGGAAGAAAAGAAACAATCGTATCTTCAGGGACATATCCCTCAATCAGGATATTGTGTTCCAAAAAATTCAATGGGCAATTGTAGAAAATATTGGGATCATTGAGGGTCCCTATTTCTCAAACAACCCCCTGGAATTAAACATTTTAAGCTCATGGAATTTGAAGATTACTGACAGTTCTGACCCCAACCAAAATAAAAGACTTGAAGCTAGATGGAAAACCCCCCCTTATGGTTGGTTCAAAGTTAATTTTGATGGTGCTGCAAAAGGTAACCCGGGCCTTGCTAGTTGTGGAGCTGTTCTTAGAGATGATAAAGGAATTTGCAAGGAAATGTTACTATCCTAATTGGAAGCCAAACAAACCATAAAGCTGAAGCAATGGCAGCTCTCCAAGGTATTCTCCTTGCTAAAAAATGGAATTTCCCCTACTTCTGGATTGAAGGGGACTCAAACAATATCATAAAATGTCTTAAGCGGACCTCAAAGCCCTCATGGTCGATCAACAATATCATTAAAGCTGCTAAAGACCTTATCAACACTTTTTAAAAAAATTACATATCCCACATCTACCGTGAGGCCAATGGCTCTACTAACTGGGTTGCCAATGCGGCAGTTAACAAAGATGAAATGATTACATGGACGGGAGAACAAGGACTCCCTAAAAATGTCAGACTAATCATTTTTAATGACCAATATAGAAGCACTCCAAAGATTTTTGATGGACAGAATAATAATGAAAAGGACTAATTGGAGTACTTCAAGTTATTATAATAATGAGAGCCTCATTTATTATAATACTTATTTCATCAGTTCCCATGCTTTCTGGGTAAAATTGATAGTTCCGACAAGCTTTTTGGCTAAATCATTATGCAAGTTTCAAAATTTGGCTTTGAATAGAGAAAACATGGGTGGTAACAAGAGGCGATACGAACCAAGTAGCTACAAAGAATGGAAACAAAAGGAGGGGGTTTGGAGCATCTTGTAGAAGGGTGATTTTTTAAAATTCATGGAGAGACTCCATGGACGGGATGGCATGGTTACCAATTTTTTCTGCAAAAACTAGAGAAAGGGTATGCTGAAAATGGGAGACCAGACTATTGAAGTTGATGAAGATCTTATTGCCCAAGCCACGGGCCTTAGAAGGGAAGGATGCAACTTCTATAGAGATAGGAAAGTCAGCAAGGAGGCCATTGATAGATATCCAGAAACTGAGAATGATAAAAAATGCCTGGTGAAGTTAAGTAAAACTTACTACCCACCTAGGGCTTTTGTTAAACCCTGGCAGGAGATCCTCTTGATTTTAATGCGCTACATTACATTAGATGGTAGGTTTACAAAATTTTATGGTTACCACTCCATCTTGCTGAATCATTTTAGGCACAATGAGAAGGTTAATTTTCCTTATTTTCTACTCTACTCGATGAATGCCACCATTAAGGCCTACAAAGATAACCCTATGGGGGGACACTACCATGAATAAAGGCTTAATGGTCCTTATTTATGACCATCTCAAGGCCAATCAAATAGCCTGAATGCATCCCTCTATAGAGTCTGAGGAGGATGGGTCTAACTCTGCCTTTTTAGTGGATGAGGAGTCTGACAGTGACCCATCGAGTGATTCTAAGGAGAGCATGGATGTTTTGAATTATGAAATTGGAAAGAAGAGGAAACACATTAAAACAAGACCTTCTTCCTCTAAGGGTAAAAGACCTAAAGGCAGAATCCCCCAGATTAGCCTTTCCTCTGAGGAGGAGGTCTCTAAAGACTCAGAGAAGGAGAACACTCAAGGGTCGCTGAAAAAGAAGACTAAAGTTCACACCCAAACTAAAAATAAGAACAAGAGGAAGGAGGAGAATGTTAAGGAGCTAGAGGTTTATAAGTAGGAAAGGACCTTGGAAGCCGAACGGAATCCGGAGAAGGTGACCATGGACGAGGCTCTTAGGGTTGAAGACACAACTACTATTTGGGACACCCCAAAAAAGGAACAGGATATCCCTGGTAAGGTTGATCCTCCCCCTAACCCTCCTCCAGAGGGTATGCAAGGTTTCATGGATACTATGGAGTGGCTTATAACTAGTTACAAGAAAGTTGTGGACGACAACAAAAAACTCAGTAACAGAATTCAAATTTTGGAAACCATCAACACTGGGGAAGGGAAGACCATGGTTGATTACATAGAGGACTTGAAAAATACCATTGCTAAATCTGAAAACATAAGAGACTCCTTCAACCCCAGGTTCGAGAAAATAAAGAAAGATCTGCTAGAAAGGAAAAATCTTGCTGACGCTAATGATCAAACTATCTGGGGTACTGCCAGTAAAGTCGGCAAAATTGAGGAGTGTCTGAAGAGAATTGTTGAACAGAGTTTAAGCATCCTGAAGATTTCTGCTAGCAACACTAATACTCTCATCAGTAAAGTGGATGAAGAGAAGGAGATCCTGGATATTGACCCGGACACTGAAGGTACAGGGGAAGCTCAAGGACCCAGAACCCGTACTAGAGGCAAAAAGAAAGAAAAGCAACCTAACAAGGACCTGGAAGATCTCAAAGTTGTTGGGGCCACCTATGACCAACTAGTGAAAAAGGTGGAGGACCTGCTGAAGATTATAGTTGTGTAGCGCTTTCCTTGTTTCTTAGCTGTCTTTTTGGTTTGCTGGCTTTTTTGCCAGTCGTTTTGTAAGCGGTTCTTAAGTTCTGGACTTTTTAGTGTCTTATCTTAATCTCCTTTGTTAAAGGTTTCGATTCCTAAAAACCTACTTTTCTAATTAATCAGAACATGTAAATAAAGTAAAGATATCCAATCCACATAAACAATGCACCACCACATGAACACAAAGATTATTCATGTGGAAACCCAAAGGGGAAAAACCACGGTGGGAATTAACACCCACAAAATATTTGCACTCTTTCAGAATACACCTGGTTAAAGGCCTAACCTAGTTAGGAGCTTTACAATATGCCTAGTCAAGAGCAAACCCTATTAGGAGTCACCCAGTGAAGGGATTTACAATATCATCCCTATTAGGAGCTCTACCGTATTAGGAGTAACCTTTCTAGAGGATTTAGAACTCAAGTTAATGAGCCACCCGGTCAAGGGATTTACAAATAAGACCTATTAGGATCTACCCAGTTAAGGGATTTGAACTGTTGTAACTATTAGGGAACAATAGGTAAATGATTTGGTCTCAGCACTTCCTTGCTTGCTTGTATAGACCCTTTTCAGCTCAATTCTGCTTCTCTCATGTAGACTCTTCAATCTGGTTTGACACACTCTTCTTCTCAAAACCACCGACACAAAATCTCTCCTCAACCTCGACCTAAATACAATTTTCAACTAGGTCAGTTACATAACCCTAACCTCAGTCAAAATACATTGAATTTATATTTCTAGATCATCACAGATTATTACAAATCATTTACAGACCATTACAATAAATTTCACGATAATTTCCACCATTGAATGATCACTGCACATCACCGCACATCAATTTGATAAGCAATCAAACCTTTGCCATATTTTGCTAAGCACTTCATTATTTCCCAAGAAATTTGATCCGTGTACGTGCTCAAACACCATCTTATCATTACACACAGTTTCTGACACGTCATTACTAAGTTATGAACATGATAAGATTCACCACCAAACCATAAATCATTACCAGTTAAAGATCTGTTACCGGTATACATTCTTCTTCATAGAATTTATGACAGTCAATCATAACTCACTCAATATATTGAATATGCTGAGGTAGTTTCAATCACAGACTCATGCTAATGTCACAAACATATATTCCAAAATGCAACATCTAACTCCTCACCAATCGTCCATACTGGTGTCTTGATCATCGCATTGTTCCTACTTACTGGTATACCACAACTCAGCAGTTTTGTTGTCTAACACATTCCTCTACCGATTAGACTTTACCAGTAGGCCTAGATGACTTAGATGACTCAACAAGCATGGTTCCCATCAGTGACAACATAAATAAAGTCATCAAACAACTTACAACTATATCATCATCATCTAGCCAACAATCTCCATCAAATAACTTTACCGGTTATCTTATCTTCTCATCTCATCATCATTTCCATATGCCAATAATCTCCCCCTTTGGCATTGATGGTAACACCAAAATGGCAATACCAAAACTCATCAAAAGATCATCATGCAAAACTGAAATGCTCACCATACATAACTATTAGAGTTCCAGTTATGACTGTTGTACATGACTTTATTGCTCTTCTCCTTCTTTTCTTTACTTCTCCCCCTATCACGTTTATCTCCCCCTTTGACAACAATGCCAAAGATGCAAAGTGTCAAATTCATCTTTTGTTTCTCTATTTTCTTCATCTCGGTTGCTCTTGTTTTCTTCAACTCAGATGGTCCCCCTGAGGAGTAGCCCACTTCTCATCAATCCACAATGAAAGATCTTCAATTAGTCCATTGGATTGATGCTTCAACAACATCTTAGTTGACCTTCGATAGGGGAATAACCCCTAGCTTGCCTCTGAGATATTCAAAGGTAGCCTTAGGCTATGGCTTAGTGAATATTTCTTCCAACTGCTCCTTACTAGATACATGCTCCACCTGATTGTCTTTTCCTGCACCCTTTCTCTCAGAAAATGATACTTCAATTCAATATGCTTTCTTCTAGCATGCAATACCGGGTTCTTTAAAATACTTATTGCACTTGTATTATCACAATATATGATCACTGGTTCTGTCATAGTCTCCTTGAATCCTTCCAATACATGTCTCATCCATATAGCTTGTGTACAATTCATGGATGCATCCACATACTCTACTTCTGTTGTAGACTAAGAAATACAACTTTGTTTCTTATTAGTCCAGTATACCAGTCTTCCTCCTAGAAAGAATGCTCCACCAGTGTGCTCTTTTGGTCATCTACATTACCTTCCCAATCAGCATCTATGAATACCTTCAAAGAGAAGTTGCCTTTGTATGGATACCATAATCCATAATCAATAGTTCCTTTAAGATATCTGAAAATTCTCTTTACTTCAACCATATGAGTATCTTTAGGATTATTCTAAAATCTTTCCACAATACCAACTGCATGAGAAATATCTGACATGTTATGAACAACATAATATAGTTTTCCAATCATTGATCTATACTTAGTTTTATTCATTGGATCTGAATCATCTTCCTTTGATAATCTACAGCCTGTAACCATAGGGGTTTCAACTAGTTTACAATCTTCCATTCCAAATGTTTTCAATATCTCCTTCACATACTTGGACTGACTGATAAAGATACTACCTTTCATCTGTTGGACTTGCAAACCAATGAAAAATTTAATCTCACCTATCAGAGACATCTCAAACTCCTTTTTTATCTCTTCTACAAAATTTATACTCGTATCATCATCTCCTCCAAATATGATATCATCAAAAAATACTTCTGCAATTAATAACTTGTCTCCTTTAGTCTTCAGGTAGATGTTGTTGTCCTCACTGGTTCTTTGAAATCCAATCTTTATCAAGTGTGAATGGAGTCTTTCATACCATTCCCTTAGATCTTGCTTTAATCCATATAAATCTTTATGCATTTTGCACACCATATTCTTGTCTTCAGTCAATGCAAACCCATCCAATTGTTCTATGTAAACTTCTTCTTCTAGATTTCCATTCAAAAATGCAGATTTTACATCGATTTGGTAAACCTTGAATCCCTTGAATGCTGCAAATGCAAGTAACATTCTTACTCCTTAAAGTCTAGCAACCGGTGCAAAAGTTTCTCCATAATCTTCACCTTCTTCTTGTGCATATCCTTTGCAAACTAGTCTTCCCTTGTTCCTAACCATTTCACCATCTTCATTTAGTTTGTTTCTAAACACCCACTTAGTACCAATCACATTTTTATCAGCTAGTCTGGGGACAAGTGACCAAGTGTTGTTCTTCTCTATTTGATCAAGCTCTTCATTCATAGCCTTTATCCAATCATCATCCTTGAGAGATTCTCTTACTGTCTTTAGTTCAACTATGGAAATTAGACAAGCACTTTCTCTTATTTTTCTTCTAGTTTCTACTCCAACATTCTTGTCTCCAATTATGTGATGTACTGAGTGATTCAACTTTACATATCTAGGTATTACCGGTTCTGGTATAGGAGTTTCTTCTTGTTCTTCTTCTTCATCTTCATCTACCGGTTGAGCAGTATCCTCCACATTGTTCTGCTTTGTATCATTTTGAATCTTCGGTTCAATAATCACTATCTTCTACTCCTCAACTGCATCAGACTTGTTGGTATCATCAGACTTCTTTGCAACTAGGGCTTCCAGTCTGAATGCACTTCCACAGATTCACTTTTCCACAAATCTTCACAATTCACTATCAACTTTGCCAAAGTACAAATCAAAAGTTCTTCTATGTTTTTGTTGCTCTCCAGATGTACTAAAAAATGCTAAGTGAAAAATGAAACTATAAAACACTTTTTCTTTGCCTTTTACTAAACTGGTTGAACATACCCTAATCACTATTCAACTCTTAAAACTTGATACTGGTACACATATCACATTCAATTTACTGGTTTGAGATGTAACCTATTCAAAATCACTCCATAACATCATATTGCATCAAAACATGTAGATTTGACTTGCCACACACTAATTAGGGGGTCCAGAAATGGATCTGACAATATGTTCCCCCTAAGCTTCATCATAGCTTAGTTTACCAGTGAAGGATTCTCTGGTTGCATATGTGCAAAGCTTGATGACATGATGATATTGTATGTTGTCATTGATGTCAATATGCTGAAGTATGAACCGGTATATTGTAGTAAGAAAACTGGCAAGCGACCTGGTATGATGTTGTGAAGCGGTATGTTGGAATGAGAACCAGTATATGGGAAGTTTTGTATCCAGGTTTCATTTGGCATGACTACCGGTTGGTAGTCTCAGCTTTAGGGTTTTCGGTTGATGCATTCCAAGCCTGTGTGATTCAACTGATGACATCTTGTGATGAGTTAGCATTGTAATGAAGATGAGATCGTGTTTCCACATCAGCCTTATGCACGTGAAGGATTTCCTTGAGGATCTTGCATGAAGAATATTGATCCTATCTACCTCAAGAATGTGTGAAGTCTTTGTAAACGATGGAGAGTACGTGATGGGTTATCAGCTTCCAGAAGCGGAAAAAAATTAATGTTGGAGAACATCTTGAGATCTGTTCAAGACTGTTGTATTCAATCCAATGTGATTAACGGTCAGGATTGAACCGACTGAATTGTTAAACCTAAATGTTTAGGGTTTAGGTTTTATGCTACTGACCTATCCGTTTCCTATAAGCTCGATGATGTTTTTCATTTTGAGGTTGTTGGCAAATGTTATGTGTGTATCCAAGTGAAGAGATACTTGATTCTTTCCAGACCAGAGAAGTGTGTTGATACCTGCAGAGTGTGATTGCAGAAGCAAAGGAGCTAAAGAGGATCTTCCTTGGCATTGTGTGTTGTTATCATATCAGTGTATTACCTATTGACTTCTAACCATTTCAGCAGTTTGAAAATCCCTTAACCGGGTAGCTTTAATAGGGTGACTCAATTCAATGAGTTCTTCAAATCCTCTTGCGAGGTAACCTTTAACAGGGTTCTAACTTTTAACCAGGTATTTAGCCATCCCTTAACCGGGTGATCCCTAGCAGGATCAGTTCCTAACAAAACCTATTGTAAAGTCTTTAACCAGACTAGGCTCCTATCAGAGCAAACTTCAAAAGAGTTCAAGAACAAATTGTGGGTATTCATCCCCACCGTGGTTTTTCCTAGTTGGGTTTCCATTTGAAAAATAAGTGTGTTATGTGTAATGCTTTTTCATGTGATGCTTTAATATTTTATGTTAAGAGGTAAAGCATGTTGAACCAGTAGTCATTATATTTCTGATAATATATTACTTGTTTATGCATACGGGTGAAGTGGAAATGAGATATTAGACTGTGTGGAGATCTAAGTGTTACCAGTTTATGTCTTTCACATTCTCACTGTGTTTTACCGGTAGTGCCCTAATTTAGACCGGTGATACTGTTTACCAATTAAGTGCAGTCTTTGCAGTCAAACTGGTTTAGGGTAAGTTTTTTTTGTCTATATTGATTCACCCGCCCTCTCAATACCGGTTTGGTACTAACTATTCATCATTATTCATCATTCTCCACATTAGGTGAAGAATTGGAGTCCTTGGATGGTTTCTCCTCACTTTTCTTCTTCCAAATCTCATTTATCTCATTTCTGGTTTCTTCCACATCTACCTTCTTCTTTCCTTTCTGGTCAACAGACTGATTAATTGGCTTGTTCATTCTAGCTCTACAAAACTTTGCAAGGTGTCCTGGTTTGTGACATTGGAAAAATGTCATTCTAGATGTGCTCCAGGGTCCATCATTTCATCTACCAGTTCTTCTCTGACAATTCATAGCTACATGACCAAAGTTGTGATAGATTGAACATGTCACATTCCATTTATTCTCTATTTCATAAGGACTAGACCAGTTCACAGAAGGTCTCTGCCAAGTAGGGTTCCTCTGGTCATAGTAAGATCTCTACCAAGTAGGGTTCCTTCAGTCATTGTAATATCTCCACCATTCACCATTAGACCTCTGAACCATGAAAGATCTTTGAGTGTTCACTTTTGACCTGCACTCAACAGCTCTATGCCCATACTTATTGTAATTGAAACACTATCCATCAAAAGTACTAGGTTTATATCCTTCATATGCATTAGGTCTATATCCATCAAAAGTATTGGATCTACTTCTAAAAACATTAGCAGTATAACCTACCTTATGATAGTTAAAACATACTGGTTTGTAGGTTCTCTTACCAGTGTTCTTTTTGGTCTTTGGTGCAGATTTGTCTTCATGCATGGTGTCCTTGGTTCTAGATGGTTCTCCTTGTTCAATGGTTGCGTATCCCAAGCCATGTGTATCTTCCTTCTGCCTCTGTGACTTAATCTGCTCATCAAGCACAGTAGTGCTCTTATTGAATTTAGCTAGTAATTCATTTGCATCAACCAACTCTTTGGTAAGTTCCTCATTCTTCTTTGTAAGACTTTCTCTGAGAGACATAGCCATATCTAGATCAGCTTGTATTTCTTCTTTTTACTCTTTTTCCTCATGAAGTTGTGCATGCAAGGTACCAATCTCCCAATTTAGCTTTAACATCTCATGATCCATATCTCTTATTGTGTCTTCAGTTGTCCTTCTGGCTTCCAACTCTTGACTCATCCTAATGGTAAGGGCTTCCAACTCTCTCCTTATATTTGTCTTATCATCATTCATGTTTTCCACCTCATTAACCAAGGTATCAATATTTTCTTCCTCAGATAAACTATTTTCACTAAGTTCCATCAACTTCTCACCCAACTCTGTTATCTTAGCCAATGAAGTTTTGTACTTAACTTTTAGTTCAGCAAGGTATTCTTCAAATTCTACAAGCCTGTGTGAAAGCTCTTTATAGCTCAGTGAACCTTCCCCCATGCTAGCCTTAAGGATATATCCCAAGAGGTTAAGCCTATAAGGGAATTAGGCTCAGATCTTTACCTAAAGCGGTTAAGCTTTCTACACAAAGAGGACCTAGTGCTCTAATACCACTTGTTATTATGAAGATTAAGTGACTACTAAGAGGGGGTGGGGTGAATCAGTAGTTAAACAACTCTAATAATACTTCAAAAACTAGTACCGGTAACTACTCAAACATATCGGTTAGCAGATTTACCAAACCATTTACTCAAGTGTTCATCAACATGCAAATAAAGTAAAGATATCCAATCCACATAAACAATGCACCACCACATGAACACAAAGTTTTTTCACATGGAAACCCAAATGGGAAAAACCAGGGTGGGAATTAGCACCCACAAAATATTTGCACTCTTTCATAATACGCCTGGCTAAAGGCTTGGCTCGGTTAGGAGCTTTACAATATGCCCAGTTAAGAGAAGACCCTGTTAGGAGTCACCCGGTGAAGGGATTTACAATATCAGCCTTGTTAGCAGCTCTACCCTATTAGGAGTAACCTTGCTGGAGAATTTAGAACTCAAGTTAATGAGCCACACGGTCAAGCGATTTACAAATAAGAGCTATTAGGATCTACTCGGTTAAGGGATTTCAACTGATGTAACTATAGGGAACAACATGTAAATGATCTGGTCTCAACACTTCCTTTCTTGCTTGTACAGACCCTTTTCATCTCAATTCTTCTTCTCAAAAGCAGACTCTTCAATATTGTTCGGCACACTCTTCTTCTCAAAACCACCGACACAAAATCTCTCCTCAAACTCTACCTAAATACACTTTTCAACTAGGTCAGTTACATAACCCTAACCTCATTCAAAATACATTGAATTTATATTTTCAGATCATCACAAATCATTACAAATCATTTACAGAACATTACAAAAAATTTCAAGATAATTTTCACCGTTGAATGATCACCACACATCATCGTACATCGAGTTGATAAGCAATAAAACCTTAATTTGTTACACTCTGCTAAGCACTTCATTGTTTCCCAAGAAATTTGATCCTTGTACCGCTCAAAGACCATCTTATCATTACACATGGTTTCTAACATGTCATTACTAAGTTATGAATATGATAAGATTCACCGCCAGACTATAAATCATTAGCGGTTAAAGATCTGTTACGAGTATACATTCTTCTTCGTGGAGTTTAGATAGTCAATCATAACTCACTCAATATATTAAATATGCTAATGCAATTTCAATCATAGACTCATGCCATTTTCATAAACATATATTCCACACCGCAACATATAACTCCTCACCAATCGTCCATACCAGTATCTTGATCATCGCATTGTTCCTGCTTACCGATATACTACAACTTAGCAGTTTTGTTGTCTAACCCATTCCTCTATCAGTTTTGTTGTCTTGACCATCGTCATCTAGCCAACAACCCCCACCAAATAACTTTTTTGGCTATCTTTTCATCTCATCATCATCTCCATATGCCAATATCAACTCCAATTTTGATGTCCACCAAATTTTCAAAAGATGGTTGAGAATGGTCTCAAAATTGCGGAGGCTTTAGTCAAAATGGGAGTATTGAAACTCTAAAAAGAAGGAACCAATTCTTCCAACAATTACATCAATTTCAATAACAATGACAAATCCAAATTCTGGACATGAAACAAGAACATTATTAATGATGGTGTAGTAGATGCCCATAACGTAAAATCCAAGCAACCAGTCTTGAACTTATCAAGAAATACTACACCTACAAACAATCCAGAAAACAAACGCAAACCAGCCCTTACTCAATATTGAAGTAAGTTCACACCCTTAGGGCAATCACTTGAGTTGACATTCAAATAACTTATGGCCAACAAACTCATAACATTACCCGATATGCGGGATTTTGAACCACAAATCAAACCATCATGGTGGAATGATGCACATCGTTGTGAGTATCATAGAAGTAAAGGTCACAGAACTAATGAGAGTCAAATATTGAAAAAACTAGTGCAAGACGTACTCGCCAAAGGTGATATAATGGTAGAGGGACATAAAACAAATGATGATATGATGCATTTAAAAATCCTCTCCCAAGTTAGCAAAAGGGAGAATCATCAAATGACAAAGGAAAGAAAGTGAATTATATCTATGATAATGTTATCAATCACATTTCCACATCAGACAACCAGATAAATATCATCCAGATCAAAGATAAACAATAACACAAACCCATCAACGTAACCACACGAGCTCAATCCAAGTTTGTATTAAAAGGAATCACATCCAAAATAATTCCTTAGTCAAATCAATACAACTTAGTAGATCAGTTACATAAGACACCAGCTCAAATATCAATACTCTATCTTCTAAAAATCTCACTAGGACACAAAGACATTTTAGAGAGGGCTCTTCTAGACATTATGGTACCAACCAATTTAGATATTGATCGATTCCAAGCCATGGTGGGACCCTTAAATGTGTCTCACACTTTATCATTTTCTGAGCATGATGATGTCTCCTTGAGTCATCCACATAACACTCCCTCAATATTGAAGTTCTATTCCACAAACACTGAATTAAACGTGTACTAATAGATGGAAGGGCCAGCCCAAATATATGTACTTTAAAACTTATCCGTGCACTGGATTTCTTCAAAGATGCTATTGATCCCAAAAGAAAAATAACCATCAAAGCATATGATGATGAAGAGAGATCCTCAGAAGGACTAGTGGTCTTTCCCATCAGAGTGGGACCAATTCAAAATGATACCATCTGCCAAGTCTTGGATATAGACTTGACCTACAACATACTATTGGGTCAACCTTGGATCCATGAAATGTGGGTGGTACCATCCACATACCACCAATGTGTGAAATTCCCATACAATGGATAATAAATTTCCATATCAGCAGACACTAATCCTTTTCAATACTGCAACAATCTCAAGGCAACTAAGAATGTTCTTGTACCACACAACCGAGAAGCTCTTGCTTCTACATCATCAAACAGGGAAACCCAACTCAAATATTTATTGATAGATTTTGAGGACAAGATCCAGATAAAAGATAAAGGTATGGGAGAATATTCTTTTCAACCATCCTTATGTCTATCAAAATTGCAAATTTCCCCAAAATCTCATGGACAACCATCAACATCCAAACAAAAATCTTCATAGCCCATCAAACTTTTTGGTGGAACATTTGTACGAGCACAAACCTTAGCTGATGAAATACAGGATAAGGATGTACTCAATAATCTCTACAAAGATGAGGAGAAATATAAAGCGGTCATTCTTAACATCAAAGTACCCACAAAACAATATGGTACAGGTTACAAAATCATGCAAAACATGGGATATAATGGTTATGGTCCTATTGTAAAAAGAAGAGAAGGTATTCTAGAAGCCATACATCTTCCTATGAAAAGTGTTAATGATAAATCAAGACTAGATTTTGGTCAACACATTCCAATTCGCACATAAGAAACAAAGATAGTGCACAAACAGCAAGAGCAAGAACCAACTCGACTGCAACAAAATGAGGAAACAATCCACAAATAGCAAGAAGAAGAAGTAGTATGTAAACAACAACAAGACAAATATGAACGGAAACAAGAAGAACTTGCCACTAGGAAACCAGAAGCCACTCAAAATTTCTATGAACAATTTCATAAACTACAAGTCAGTTCTGAAATAGACTCAAATGAGTTGGAATGGGCTTCTTATTCTGAGGAAACATGTGGCATTGATATAAATTTGGTTCATACATATGTTTGAAACAACAATGAAGGAAAACTGAGAGTGGGGGGGTGAATCAGTTTTCACTAGATCTACAAACTTAACCACAAATACAGATCTGATAATCTGCAACAATAACAATGATAAGAGAATTCACATCACAACACACAACACCAAGATTTTGACACGAAAAACCCAATTAAGGGAAAAACCACGGTGGGAACCTGCCCACAATAAGATGATACTATGTGTAGACATATAAAAATGACCATATTCCTAAATGAATATTTTATGTTCATTTCTCTGTTTAATTAAATCCAATTTAATTAAATCACCCATATTCCTCTATTTAATTAAGTAAATTACTCAATTAAATTCACTACACCATTTAATGAATAAATCATTTTATTCAATTAAATCCCCTATCCACTTTTTAATTAAATTCAAATTTAATTAAAATAGTTATCCTAAATTAAATAAATCTAATTTATTTAATTGCAACAAAATTGAATGAAATTCATTAAATTCAATTAAATCCTATTATCCCTCCATCCACTTACAAAATCCTACATCTCCCACTTGCTTCCTAAACCCTATTCCTAACCCCCCTTCTAGACTCTTCTAATCGCTTCCAATTAGCCTAACCCATCTCCTAAACTTTGTCACATCCCTAAGCAAGGGGAGGTCACTTCTCAAACCCTTAATGTCTTTGATAACCATTAAAGGCTTCAAGTCTTCAACCACTTAATTTTCCAAAGTCTCCCAAACCATTAATGGTTAACTCAACCCTCCAGCATGATTAAAGAATTTCCATAAACTCTACCTCCATGTAACCCAAGGGTCTTATCAAGCATTCATTGCTTTGACCATGGTTATCCCTTAATCATTTGCACAAGAATTTATTCTTTGGATTAAAACTTAATCCAATGGGTTATCTTGACTTAAGCTTAACCCTTACCTCTAGATGACCATGAGGTCTTCTCAGGCATTTAATGTCTCCAACCCCATCTCTCAACCCAACCCATGTTGACATTTGTCACCATTTCATTGGTGCCAATTACAAACATGGATTCCCAACTTTCAAACTTGACCCTTGATTAAACCATTCAATCTTGGCCATTCATTGCCCTATTTTTGCTATAAATAGAGCTCTCATTCCTCCATTTTCATATCCAACCTTTTAGTATCATACTTATGCTCAAATACATTCAAACTTTCACATTTCATATATGCTCATCATTTAGCCTCTCTTTTAACTAGGAATTAGTCTAAATATGCATGTTTAGAATACTTTCTTTATCATGTAGCTTAAAACATGAACTAATATAGTATGCTAGGATAGTCTTGTTTACTAACCTCATCATCTTATAGCTAGTTTATTGCATTTGTAGCATCATGCATAGCTTAGGATGCATCTCATATTAAAATCAATAAAAGCATCCCTCGTTCTTGCATTTGTCATCCCTAAACCATTTTGCTCAGTGATCTAAGAGCAAAAACATTGGTTTGAGGGATCGTGCAAGATAGAGAACCATGGAACCAACCTTGGGAAGCTGAGCCATACTTCATGACTCCATAGCTTGCACCAAGAAGTCATGTGGGTGTGTGGTCACATCTCCCTAAGAGCTCCATTTTTCACATTTTAAGCTTTATCGACCCGTTTTTCACGCATACATTTCTGGCGCCCACTGTGGGGCCCGACCCCATATATCAAATCATTTTTTAAATTTAACCCCTTTTGTGGGTACGTGAGAAAAATGAATTAGCGCATCAGGTTAACTGTTTAGCGCATCTGGTCAACAGCCTAGCACACCCAGCTCACTGTTCAGCACATTGGGTCCATCATCTAGCGCATCAAGTCTGTTTATTAGCGCATCATAATACTAACTTTTTCCTGTAGGTCTCAGCATGGGAGAAAAATAGAGCAGCGCGTCCAGAACACAGAGTAGCGCATCCCGAAAATAGTGTAGCGCATCACTATCATTTTGTAGCGCGTATAGTTTGTTTTGTAGCGTATCATTGACAGACAGAAATCAAAAATTTAAAATCTGTAACCGGGGATAAAAAGTAGACTTGTTGAAGTCCACCAAACATCTAACATTTTTTCTTGTTTCCTTGCAAGATTCTAACAAATTTGTTGTAGGTAGGAGCTTAGTCTTAAGATTAAGTTAGTTAGAGTTTTTACTAACTTACTCAAGTTAGTTTTAAATTTTGATTTTCTTTTTTTTTTTTAAATTGAACTCACTTTATTTTAGGCTCTAAAAAGAACAATACAAACTTTTCTTTTTGCAAAAGTAGCCTTAAAAAGAACCTCACCATCCTTTGGTGTATAAAAGGATCCATTTTAAAAATTTTGCAAAGGAAACAACCTCACGAAGTTTTGTTACAATCAAAAGAGGGAAGTTATTCCCCTTTTCCGATTTTCTTTTGTTGACCAAATCGAACTTTTGCTTTGTTGACTCGATTATTTTTCCTAGATTAAACAATCACTGATTTGGGGAAAATAAAATTAACACCATGCTTATTGGAGCAACATCTCCAAATAGAAGTTAGCAAATTATTTTCTTCAAAGGCTAAAAAGAAAAATTGTTTGCCTTGTCTCGAAAGTGGAAGGAATATGCTCTCCCCTTAAATTGTGTGATCAAAAATTTAGACCACTCTTAAACCTTTATTTACTTCAAGCAATAAATCCTTTAGCAGGCCTGCCTTCCCGAGGGGTTGAAATCAACTCTTAAAGCCATTTATGGCCGGTGTGAAGGGAACAACTTTGATGCCAAGTGTTCCAACCCACTATAATCAAAAGTGGAAAGTGACGAAAGTCCTTTTCAACGGTTGCGCACAGCGATTAGCCTTCCCTCAATATCCTTGAGATACGTAAAGCCTTTGATCTAAAGGTTGGGAAGCCTCCTGAGGTAGTTTATCATTGACGGCCGAACAGGAAGCCTGATTACGAACCATAGAAATAGAAACCTTAAGTCGAGTCAGTAACCAGACATTTATAACATCATAGTGCAAGGGTGGGGAAGAATCCGCCCCCAAGATTACTCACCATATATCTCCCAAGATAACTACTCAATTGTGAAGCAATTCACTTTGAGTTAATTTCTGGCAAAAGGCAAAAAAACAGGCGCCCTCTAGGGGGTGACACGGCTATTTGAGTTGACGGAGTATCGAAACTAGTGGGCTATGATGTTATTTATGACCTTTGAATAAAGAGTCTTCTTTATGTGTATAATTTGTATCCAAACCTATTAAAACATTGGGGATTTGAACACATCCTCGCAGAACATACACTTTTTGTTAGATTAGGCAAAATGGTTGTACTTTTTGTGTCGTGCTTGCATTTACTACTTCAGAAAATCATCCATCAAGATTGAAAAATTCACAACAAAATTCCAAAAATTGCAAAAACCAAACAAAGGAAAAATCAGGGCAGTTTAGCACGTGAGAGCAACTTCTTAGCGCGTGAGGTAATTTTATTAGCGCATCAAAGCATCAGTTTAGCACGTCTGGTCAAAACAATAGCGTTTTATCCAAAAATCCAAAACAGTGTTAAACAATTAGTGCAGTGGGAAAATAGTCTAGCACGTTGAAACATCAGCTTAGCGCGTAGGAGCCAAACTTTACCACTTAGGGTTTAACAGTTAGCGCGTCACAGACCCATACTAGCGCATATCTTTTCAAAATAGGCCGAACACAAAAAATTTAGCAGTCAAAACTTTAGCGTGTCGCTGGGGGCAGCTTAGCACGTGTGGTCGTTCTTTTAGTGCATGGAGTAAATTTACTAGCGCATCTTGTCTTTGTTTTAGCGCGTGATCAAAACCAGAAAGACAGGGGGCAAAACAGTGAGGAATTTTGAAAATTTAGAAAACATCTTCAGAAGCCTCTTTTCATCAGCATCATTTTTCATCAAAGCAGAATAGCGAAAACCAAGCTATAAAAACTATTTCTTGAGCAAAGTTTGTGTCAAGCAAACGTTGTAAAAATTGAAAACTAATCGCACGATAGAACATATCTATCCTATCAAAATCAGGAAACATCATCACAAGTATCAAAGGGATCCTTTATCATCTCACGGATTTTATTTCAAAATCACTTGCTTAAAACTCAGGTTGTCAAATCAAGTTTCCATATTGGTAGACTTTATCCATATCATTTGACACGCTTTGTCATTAAAGGGGCATCTAAACCTTCACTTTGATAAAGTAAAAAGTTGAATTTTCAAAACAAGATCAACCGAATCCAAAACAAAATCAAAGGAAACCATTGATCATTTGTGCATGACTAATCCTCATATTTTGAGACGAAAGAATATTTATCATAACACTCAGTTGAAGAAACGGCAACCAAGTTTTTCCAAATTTATCAAAAGAAATAAATTTTTATACATCAATTGTCAACTTTTCAAATCTCATCGAACATTTGTTCATCACATTCAATGCTATATCGAGAACAAATCCAACGAATTTGACAAGGAGCCTTTGAAAACTAGAGCATTCTGTCAAAAATATGCATTTAGTTAGCAAATTAATAGTGGAGGAAAGATCAATCTAGCCTTGTTTCCCGATGAGTGCATCACTTGCGACTTCCTGAGGTTACCACCCCCAACTCCCGAATACTTCTAAAAATTCCTATCACTCGCTCTCAACAAAACAAACAAAGTGAAGCAACACCAGAATCAAGCATGACTCGAAGGTTATATAATCCCTTTGAAGGACCACATCTAGAAGAACCCGAGATCACAGAACAACTCCTTCAAGAATGCCAAGAAAGTGCTTCCTTTCAAAAACTTGTGGAAAGACTCATGGAAAATGACAAAGAAAAATATCTACTCATACTCACAAGTAAAGGCGTTAAACTTCCAGAAGATTTAGACGCAAACATCTTTAGAACCGGATCTCGACAATATGCATATCAAGAACAACAAAGAGAAGAGGAAACCCGCGATCCTAAGCAAAACATACATGAGCAATACATTCCAGAACAACGTATACCAGAAATGTGTATACCCGAGCTAGACACTCCAGAGAAAAATATACCATTCCACACACCTTTTCAACTGAGGACTAATACAAGGGAAGAACTCTTCCCTCGGCAAAACAATGCACCTTTGGTTGCCCTTACTCAACAAATGCAAATGTTACAAAGACAAATGCAAGACATGCAACAAGGGACAACAGTACAGTATTCACTAAATGAAATTTGTCCTTATCCCTTCGACAGAATATTGAACATGGGACTTTCAAAAATCCTCTTCCAAACTACAACAAAGATGGGGCTTCAACTTCAAATGAAACTCATGGAGCGCGTATTAATCACGTTTACAATAACACCATCAATCATATATCAACTATAGACAATCATGTAAACGTCATCACGATCCAAGACCAACATAATCATGAATCAGTCAACGTAACCACTAGGGCTCAAAAATATGTCTTGAAGGGACATACATCAACAACAAACACTACACCCAAAATCCAATATGATTTAGTCAGCCAACTGCACAAAACTCCCGCTCAAATATCCATACTCGAGTTGCTAAAACTTTCACCAAAACACAAAGACATATTGGAACAAGCATTGTTGGAAACAAGTGTACCTCAAGATTTGGATGCTGACAAATTCCAAGACATGGTCGCTCATATGACAGGACCTCATAATCTCACTTTTTCTGAACATGATAACACCTCATTGAGCCATCCACATAATACTCCTCTCCATATTGAAGTAATAGTCTATAAACACAGAGTCAAGAGAGTATTAATAGATGGAGGAGCTGGACTTAATATATGTACCTTAAAACTTATCTATGCATTAGGCTTCTCAGAGGAGTCTATTGATCCATGTAAAAAGACTACCATAAAGGCATATGATGATGAGGAAAGATCATCTAAAGGAACCGTGATGTTACCCATTCAAGTGGGACCAGTGCAAAAAGATACTATGTGTCAGGTTTTAGACATAGACCTCACCTACAATATATTACTATGTCGACCCTGGATACATGAAATGCAAGCAGTGCCTTCTACGTATCACCAGTGTGTCAAATTTTCTTACAATGAACAAGAGATCTCTATATCTATTGATCACAATCCATTTCAACATTTTAATGCAATGGGGGCAGCCCAGGAAAGTTTGGTTCCCCATAATAGGGAAAAACAAAGATCCTCAACATCAGATCTACAAAAGGCAAAGTCTGAATCATTACCTGGAGATTTCAAGCAGAAAATGCAAATCAGAGAACAAGGTATGGGAGAATACTCTTTGGAACCCATGTGTTTGGCGAACTTACCAACATCACCCAGATCTCATGGATTACCCACTACATCAACACATCAGGTAACTCGGCCCATCACCAAATTTGATGGTACCTTCATCCAACTAGGAACTCTAGCACACGAATCAAAAGATAAGGACATTCTCAGCTGGTTATACAAAGATGAAGAAGAAGATAACAGAGCAGCTGCTCTAGACATAGTTCTACCAACACACCTATATGGAAAGGGCTACTTAATCATGCAACAAATGGGATATGATGGTAAAGGACCCATTGGAAAATGCAAAGAAGGAGTCACTAAACCCATAGATCTTCCTTCACAACCCAGTAGAAACAAAGTAGGATTGGGTTGTAAACTCACTTTCCTATTGAGGAAGACACCACGCATAACTCCAAAACCTCAATGGAAAGCAAAGAAGAAGTACAAAGAAGAATCCTAGCAAGAAGCACTATTTGAGTCAGCAAAAACAATCCACAAGGCACGTGAACACCATGAACAGAAACAACATTAGGAAAAACTTCTCAGTCACAAAAGGGTCATATCTACAGCAGAAGCTCATATTCAAAAACCAATAGAATCATCTCCTGATACCATTATTCCTCCCCAAAGAGGCACAGTCTATGAGCAAATACAAAAGGTAGAAGCAGGATCTGACACCAAATCAGAAAAAACTATCAAAATGGTATCCATCATCAAAGATCTATTTTCACCCTACAACATACCTATTTACAGCACTGATAGAATCTAGGATGATGCCTCAGAGACTGATTCAAATGAATATGAATGGGGTAGCTGCTCAAATGCTACTGGAGATATCACTGACAATATTTTCTCCATATCCCTTTCCCACGAAGAACATAACGCAGAAAATAGACCTCTTGAATTTGGACCACAGAATATCTATGACACCAAGGAAAGCGAACAAAAATTGTGAACAAGTCTATACGGAAGATGATACCATCAACGACCTCGAAGAAATCCTTGACTTCTTTGAAACCAAGACCAATCACGATGAAACCTCTATTTTGACACTTACAGTAGCAGAACTTGATCCACCAAACGATTCTTTGCCACTTGTCTTTCCCGACCTCATTGACTGGGACGAACCCGAAATACATGATATACCAATTTTCCCAAATGATGAATCCATTATCCATTACTTATGTACTGTTAACCCAGAAACAGACTCTACCAATGAACAAAGTAACGACATCTACAATCTGGGGAGTGCCAAGTCTCTCAGTCACAAAAATGAACCAAATAAAGGATTTATGGCTGAAAACCAGTCAGTGGCAGCTATAGATCACAAAAAAATAAAAATAAAGGACACATCTGAAGGTGAAAACCTTTCTAAGGCACCTAAAGATGGGAGACTTGACACTCTTCCTAAACATTTTCATGAGCGATCGCCCATATTGATTGAGCCCACTCAATCAATCAACATTGGTACTACAGAAGCTTTTAAGAACATACACTTGGCAGAATCTCTGACAGAAGAAGAAAGATCAGCTTTTATCACCTTTTTTAAGGAAAAGCAAATCAACTTTACTTGGTCATATGCAAATATGCCTGGAATTGATCCACATTTAATCATGCATCACTTGTCCATCTCTCCAAGAGTTAAGCCAGTCAAGCAAAAACTACGAAAGATGAATCCACAGGTGGCACTCATGCTTAAGGCTGAACTAAAGAAACTATTAGATGTCAGATTCATCCAACCTATCGATTATGCAGAATGGATCTCCAACATAGTACCAGTATCAAAACCCGACGGCAGTATCAGAATATGCACTGACTTCAGAGATGTCAACAAAGTCTGTCCAAAGGACAACTTTCCTTTGCCTAGTATCGACATTATTGTAGACCTCACAGAAGGCCATGCAATGTTATCACTAATGGATGGTTTCTCAGGCTATAATCAAATAAAAATAGCCCCAGAAGACCAAGATAGAACAGCATTCACCTATCCTTGGGGAACGTACTATTGGAATGTTATGCCTTTTGGCCTAAAGAATGCAGGAGCTACTTATCAACGAGAAATGACAACCATCTTTCATGACATGATGCATACCTTCATGGAAGACTATGTGGATGATTTACTAGCTAAATCTTTCACCAGAGCAGAACACTTAGGCATCCTAACAAAGATTTTTGATCGATTGGAGAAATTCCAAGTCAGAATCAACCCTAAGAAGTGTGTCTTCAGGGTTACATCAGGCAAGTTACTAGGCTACATAGTCTCAGCTAAGGGTATTGAAGTGGATCCAGCAAAGGTACAAGCCATTATGGAGATTCCACCACCAAAGAATATCAATCAGCTCAAGTCGCTACAAGGATGACTCCAATCAATCAGACGATTCATCGCCCAACTTGCAGACAAAAGTTTACCATTCAATCACTTGCTACATAAGAATGTACCCTTCAGATGGGAAGCCAAATGTGCAGAATCTTTCTATCAAATCAAGCAATATCTAATGAACCCACCAATTCTAGTACCACCAGTAGCAGGGAAGCCACTTATTCTCTACATTTCAACAACAGATATATCACTGGGGTCACTATTGGCACAAGAAGATCAACAAGGAAAAGAACGAGCTATTTATTACATTAGCAGGACATTGAATGGCTATGAACTCAACTATACATTCATTGAGAAGGCTTGTCTAACAGTAGTCTTCGCTTCTCAAAAGTTCCAACATTATATGCTAGCACACACAATCAAGCTAGTGGCAAAAATTAATCCTCTCAAATATCTACTCAGGAAGGCAGCTCTTATAGGTCGGTTGGCTAAATGGGTCATGATCCTCAGTGAATTTGATATCCACTACATAGAACGAAGAGCTATCAAAGTACAAGCAATTGCAGATCAATTGGCTGAAGCACCGCTACCAGGAAAGCAAACCATGGAGATTGAATTTTTGGACAGGGACGTTCTTGCCATTTCTACCAAACAATGGACGCTATACTTTGATGGATCCTACACACAACATGGTTCAGGTGTTGGCATTCTATTCATCACTCCTGAAGGGAACACCATACCAAGGTCATATAGGCTTATGTTTCCATGCACAAATAACATTGCTGAATATGAGGCATTAGTTATAGGAATCAAGATGGTCGTCGAATGGAAAATCACAAAACTCAAAATCTATGGTGATTCACAACTACTTTCAATCAAATCAACAATGACTATCAGACAAAGGATGACAAGTTGCTACCCTTCAAGCGAATGGTGGATGACTTCAAGCAATATTTTGTATACATCACCTTCGAGCAAATACCAAGGTTGAACAACAAAGTAGCTGATGCAATGGCTACTATCGCTTCATTACTACAAATTCTAGAGCAACAGAGTTGTTATGAGTTTTTGGTAGAGCAACTGTTCTCCTCTGCCTAAGACCACTCTGAATCCCATGTTATCTATGCCTTGACTGGTTCAGATTCTTCGTTATATGGACCGATATATGACTACCTTAAGAACAATATCTTACCCATTGACCTATCTAGAAACCAAAAACGTAACTTTATCCGACAAGCCGCTCATTATACCCTCACTGCTAATACTTTATACCATCAAGGTCTAGATGGTACTCTTCTTTGTTGCCTTGATCGTAATGAATCTGACTCGACTTTACATGAGATTCACGAAGGTATTTGTTGCACACATTCAAGTGGTACTACTCTTGCTAAAAAGCTTCTGAGAATGGGATATTACTGGCCGACAATGGAAAATGACTCTTATCACTTTGCTAAGAAGTGTCCTAAATGCCAGATCCATGGCAATCTGATACATGCACCAGCACAGGAACTGCAGCCATTTACAACATCTTGGCCCTTTTGTCAGTGGGTCCTAGACTTGGTAGGCAAAATTCATCCTTCATCTTCAAATGGACACAAGTTTATTATAACTACAACAGAATACTTTACCAAATGGATAGAATCAGTCCCCATGACCACAGTGACTGGAAAACAAATTGCCTCTTTTATCCTAAATTATCTGATTTGTAGATATGGTATTCCAAGCTCCATCATCACCGATAATGGATGACCATTCAAAAACCAAGATGTTTGAGAACTATGTGAAAAATTCAAAATCCAACATCGATTCTCTACACCTTACTACCCCCAGGGGAATGGTCAAGCAGAAGCATCCAACAAGACAATACTGAAAATCTTAAGGAAAACAGTGAATGATGCAAGCAAAGATTGGCACATACAACTCAATCCAGCACTTTGGGCATATAGAACTAGCATCTGTACACCTACAGGAGCAACACCATACTCATTGGTCTATGGATCAGAAGCAATTTTACCTTTGGAGTTAGAAATTCCATCTCTCAAAGTCTCTCTAAAAGGCTTAATCCCAGATGAAGAGTATCGAGTCAACCGACTGCAAGAGATTGAGCTTCTCGATAAAAGACGTCAGCATGCTTATACTCATCTCAAAGCATATCAACAACGCATGTGCAGAAGCTACAATCATAAGGTTAATCCCAAAAATTTCAAAGTTGGTGACCTAGTCCTCAAGGAAAATCCTAGAAATCAACAAGATCGAGAAAAGAAAGGAAAATTTGAACCTAACTGGTTAGGTCCCTATGTCATCATATTAGTCTATGGATCAGGTGCTTATCAGCTAACAACTTCAGAATGAGATGTGCTCGAAGAACCAACTAACAGCATTCACCTGAAGAAATACTATACTTGAGTAGTCTAATGCACGGAAAAAGTCAAAACAATCAAAAAAATCAAGGAAAAGAAAATAAAAAGGTACAATAAAAAACAACTGGTGAAAACCTGGCAAACAGGCACTATTGTGAGAGGACAGCTCCTCTATCTATATCCATATCCTTATCTCCGCAGTAAAACACTATTGGCCATCGCTCGACACTTAACAAATATCCATTCAAGACATACTTAGCGTAGTCACTATCCTAATTTATCCATCTACCCTTTCACCCCACTTTACCATGGCTTGGTAATCACTGTACATACCCGCGTCAAGAGGTACACTTAGCTAGGGGCAAATAAACATCAAAACTTACAAACATGTTCAAATCGTCAAAACTATTTACAAAACTCAGAGCATCATATCCAACAACCAAAACCTTACACAATCATAGAGAAAAACATCGATCGATAACAAAAGATTCCAAAGATAGCTGATGGATGGTTTTCTGAAGTAACAAATGTTTGCATTTTGCATAAAGTTTTGACTATTTTTGCATTTTGAACTTTTTGAATTATTGGATTCTTTAAATTTTCTCAACAATGCTTCCAAGCAAGAGAAAAACAAGAAACTCCAGTACTTTTCTTAGTCTTTTGTATGTGAGGTGATCATTTGTACTGTGTAGATACTTGTCTTGAGACGTGATACGGCGAATATCACTGAAGACATGATTCCACTTTATGCATACAAATGGTTTAATCTTGTCTGTTTATATGCAATCTACACTCTGGTCGTCCTGGTTCAATTATACCTTGACGCTTGTGCTATCTTGCAAAATCAAATATCATGTAAATTTTTCTCAGGTCATTATGGTTCAATTATACCATTATGCTTGTACAAATTTTCAACATATCCAAAGACCAATCAAAGCTCAATAATGACACGTATATCAAAAGCAAATAAAATATGGTTATATCGGGATGACAAATACAAAATGAGGATGCTCCAAAAATGAATAGTTGCATATCATTTTACAAATAGTTGCATATCATTGTACAAATAGTTGCATATCATTTTAAATCTTTTATATAGTTACACAATCATCATCATTATCATACATCTCATTTTCAAGATACATCTCACATCATTATCATTATCATACATCTCATTTTCAAGATACATCATTATCATACATCTCATTTTTAAGATACATCTCACATCATTATCATTATCATACATCTCATTTTCAAGATGCATCTCACAGCATATCAAATCAAACATCATAAATCATGTTCATCACATTTATCTATCTAAGCATGGCATCATCATAAAGTAAAGAAAGCACACATAGAACATACATCCATAACACATCACATGATCAAAGAAAATGGTGTCATCTATATATATATGTCAAAAATGATCAAAACTGTACAAAATCTCTCATATTTGTGCCTAGTACAAACAGAACAATGATCCAACAATACAATAGAGATGTAGTCTCTCAAGTATGACTATCTCCTGAGGGGGATGATCTCGCAGCTGATGTCCCAGCTCCTAGATCTCTAGGAGGATCCTGTCTCGTAGGCCCCGTCACGCCTCTGCTCTCTGACTGTGACCCAGTCTCTCAAGATCGACTCGATCTCACCTGCGTGAAGCTCTACACTCTATGATCCCTAGGCACAGCATCCTCATAATGACGTTGATAATACTTCGCCTCCCTCACTCTCGAGGATAGCTCTCTCATGATATCTCTCATAGGGCCCCCTACTACCGCTCTCTGAATGCTAACTACAAGTTCCTTCGCCCGACCACGCTGCTCTATCTCCGTGTCTTGCTCTAGCATCGGCTAAGTAATCCGACGCTGCTATGACAATAGTTGTGCCTGCAACTACTGTACTGTCAACTGCAAGGTCCTGATCTGAGCATCCTCCACATGTGTCTGAACTCAGACCTGTAGGGGCACCTGTGAAGGGGTACCCCCTACCCCTCTACCTGTCCTAGGGGCAGGTGGCGGTAACTCATCAGTCCTCCTCCTCTGTGCTGGTCACCTCCACTCATCCATCCCTCCCACCACTGCCATCACCTCTCCTACTCTCCCCTCATCTCCTCCTCCAATAACCAACCCTCCTCTATCTCTCTCCAACATAGCTCATTGAACTGCTCTCTCCACCTGCATCCCTCTATCCACACCATCTCTACCTCTGATTCCTCTCCTCCCCCGATATCCTCTCCCCTATCGTCTACCTCCGCCTCCATCTCCTCCATCATCTCCATCTCCCCCAATATCCTCCTCCTCATCATCAAAGGTCGGTCGAATCTCCTCAGGATCTGATATCTTGGCAACAGCACGAGCTGCAAATAAACCCGCAAACTCATGGGTCATCCCTGCGTCAAGTACCTCAGGAGCATAATCCCATATCTGAGCTGCTAAGCTCAAGAACTCCTCTACGGCTGCCCCGCTGTCAATAGTGGGACCCCAATTAGGTACATCCTGTCTTCGTCGTGCATACAAGCAAGTCCCCTGTGGTATACCCTGCTGCCGCCCATACTGCCTCAGCACCCTACCCGCCTGGAATCTCTCTATCACAAAGGGCATCCGCCCTATCAAAAGCTAGCTCATGAACACAAACGGCATCTCCAGCCCATCCTCTACCTAGACCTCACAATCTGTATACAGTCGCTAGATGACCGTATCTATATCATCTAAGACCCTCCTCCAATGCTCCAGTTTGCCCAGCTTACGCTGGACAACTAGACCCCTATAACCATAAGCATACGCCCGCCCAACAGGCTATCTCTATCTACAAGTGGTCTCGCTGCTGGAATGTGCTCCCAGCACCATACCTATAAAAGTGTCACACCAACTGACAAACTGTCGTAATCCAGATACACAACCTCATGAAGGTCCTTGTACAAGTGGGCTAACATGGCTGATCCCCAAGCAAACCTACAACCCTGGGTCACCATCTCCTCAAGAACCAATCCCCAACCCACAGAGAATCCCTTTGACCTACGATCAGGACAAAGGAATCCACCAATAAACCCTACTAATACTAATGGGAGAGGCGCATAATCTAAATCCAGGAACTCCTACCATGGGATCTCATACCCACATACCGTTTCATCATGAAAAATGCACCGCAGTGCCTCGGTATCACCCTCCTCCGTCTGCTCATATGGCAATAAAACACCTACTACTAGAATCTGTAAGATCCTATAACAGTCCTCTGGAGTGACTGTCATCTCACCAGTAGCAAAGTGAAAGGTATTCGTATCACTATGCCACCTCTCAGCAAGCGTTGTCAGTAAACCCCGGTTCACAGTGAACTGAGGCATGTCTAGCAAGGATGATAAACCACATCTCTCGATCACATCTAGTTAGCCTGTGCCAACCGTGGAATCAATGCCCAAGGTCTAGGGAACCACTCGCGCGACTGCACCACTCCCAATCGCTCCTGTCCAACAACAAAATGAGTTCAATATCAGTTTCCACATCAAAACAAAGATATCAAAATCAAAATCACATCAAAAACATGCAACAATTTGCTCATCTAATCAAGTTCCACATCATATCAAAGCATATCAACTTGTAACACAACTCAAGTTTTTCAAAAACCATATCAAAACTTGTAAAAGAACTCAAGTCTCCACATCACATAAACTTGTAAAACAAATCAAGTTTTCCACCCATATCAGCTTGTAAAACAACTCAAGTTTCCAACCCATATCAGCTTGTAACACAAATCAGGCTCCACACAGATGAACTTGAAACAGTGCAAATCAAATCATGGTTCGATCAAAACAACACATTAATATCTACATCAATAACTTGAACAATCGCAAATTAAACCAAGTTATATCAATACTCATATTGGACACATTTTCAAAAACATGATCAAAAGACATAGCAAAATGGCAAAAATTGATCTCCCCAAGCAAAACTGACCTATTTCTATGTAATTTTCACCATTCAAAAATCATAAAATCTTGCAAAACCCGACCCATGCGCTACTTAAACCTGGTTATGCGCTAAAATACACCCATGTGCTATGTTGTTTACTCCACGCGCTAGTCTATTTACCCTATGCGCTAAACTGACTCTACGTGATATCCTTTTTTCTCCATGCACTACCAAACCTACCTTAAGCGCTAAAACCAATTTATGCGCTAACCTATCTCATGTTGGCGCTACCTATTTGACCCTATGCGCTAGGTCTAACCTATGCACTAAATCCCCCTACTAATGCGACCCCCTGTGGTTCCTATGCACTAGGTCTAACCTGAGCGCTACCTTTTTGACCTAAAGCGCTACCCTGTGTCACTAATGCGCTAAAATGACCCCATGCGCTAACCTAAAACTTTCATGCACTACCCTACATCTTCAGACGTAGCCCTAAATTAATACCCTCTGCACTACCTAATTTATCGTATGCGCTAAACTATGACTTCTACGCGCTAAAACGTTAAAACTGAATTTCAAAAATCAAAATTTGACCAAAAACGATCAAATTAAAAGGGGTCAAAAGACTTGACTTATCGGTGGACCATACGCGGCAGGCCTCCGATGCCTCTAAACGTGCTCGAAACGATGCGTAGAATAAGGAATAGGCATTTTGTCTTCTCTCCACAAGACTCTTTCTCCAAAGTCAACAAGCAAAAATGACACAAACCAAAGCATTTTTTCCCTTTTATAGGAGAAAAATGAAATTAGGGTTAGGGAAATGAGCATGTAATTTGCTCGCGGTCTCCCTTATACCCTAAAACACATCAATTATCGAGAGATGAATCAACCTAAATGTTTCACCTAGCCAAAATCTTACACACCAAACGCAAATTATCAAATCAAATCAAAAAATTTTAAAATATTGATTCATCTCCCGAGGGGGCATTATCACCATCGTTTATCGAATCTGAGGCATCACACATCAAATTTGGGGCACAATATAAAAATCAATAAAAATGACATTGATCATAAAATTGCAACGACACATCATTTTCTTTGAAATAACATGTGCACACACGTCACTTCAAAGAGGGGCAAAATGTAGAATCCAATTTAATTAAATAACCCGTATTCCTCTATTTAATTAAGTAAATTACTCAATTAAATTCACTATACCATTTAATGAATAAATCATTTTATTCAATTAAATCCCCTATCCACTTTTTAATTAAATTCAAATTTAATTAAAATAGTTATCCTAAATTAAATAAATCTAATTTATTTAATTGCAACCAAATTGAATGAAATTCATTAAATTCAATTAAATCCTATTATCCCTCCATCCACTTACAAAATCCTACATCTCCCACTTGCTTCCTAAACCCTATTCCTAACCCCCCTTCTAGACTCTTCTAATCGCTTCCAATTACCCTAACCCATCTCCTAAACTTTGTCACATCCCTAAGCAAGGGGAGGTCACTTCTCAAACCCTTAAAGTCTTTGATAACCATTAAAGGCTTCAAGTCTTCAACCACTTAATTTTCCAAAGTCTCCCAAACCCTTAATGGTTAACTCAACCCTCCAGCATGATTAAAGAATTTCCATAAACTCAACCTCCATGTAACCCAAGGGTCTCATCAAGCATTCATTGCTTTGACCATGGTTATCCCTTAATCATTTGCACAAGAATTTATCCTTTGGATTAAAACTTAATCCAATGGGTTATCTTGACTTAAGCTTAACCCTTACCTCTAGATGACCATGAGGTCTTCTCAAGCATTTAATGTCTCCAACCCCATCTCTCAACCCAACCCTGTGTTGACATTTGTCACCATTTCATTGGTGCCAATTACAAACATGGATTCCCAACTTTCAAACTTGACCCTTGCTTAAACCATTCAATCTTGGCCATTCATTGCCCTATTTTTGCTATAAATAGAGCTCTCATTCCTCCATTTTCATATCCAACCTTTTAGTATCATACTTATGCTCAAATACATTCAAGATTTCACATTTCATATATGCTCATCATTTAGCCTCTCTTTTAACTTGGAATTAGTCTAAATATGCATGTTTAGAATACTTTCTTTATCATTTAGCTTGAATCATAAACTAATATAGTATGCTAGGATAGTCTTGTTTACTAACCTCGTCATCTTATAGCTAGTTTATTGCATTTGTAGCATCATGCATAGCTTAGGATGCATCTCATATTAAAATCAACAAAAGCATCCCTCGTTCTTGCATTTGTCATCCCTAAACCATTTTGCTCAATGATCTGAGAGCAAAAAAATTGGTTTGAGGGACTGTGCAAGATAGAGAACCATGGAACCAACCTTGGGAAGCTGAGTCATACTTCATGACTCCATAGCTTGCACCAAGAAGTCCTGTGGGTGTGTGGTCAAGTCTCCCTAAGAGCTCCATTTTTCACATTTTAAGCTTTATCGACCCACTTTTCACGCATACACTATGTAGTAGTATACAAAAATAATTATAAGGGGGAATGCACTAGCATTCAAGTACACTACCTACAGCTCACTTGCTCAAGAGACAATAACTCGGAAGGCTACAACCCTCAAGGAAGTCTCACTAACTTACAACAAGATTTAGACTACAATCTCGAAGGAATGAACTACAATAATAGCATCTGTTAATGCCTGATGACAATTCCAGTTAAGCACATTTGTCTTCTCTACAACACCTCAACTCAATACACCACATTGAAAGATGAATCCTTGTTCGCACATACACCACTCTCTAATAATGAAAACATAACCTTGATACCTAAATTACAAGACTACACCATCCATTTATATAATTCATCAACCTTGACAACAAGGCCGGCTAAACCCTGAACTCACAATTACAAAATTACATTACACAATATAAAGATTGACCACCAAACCAATATAATGATATACATGACATAACATGGACCCAAATCAAATTTTCATATGCTCACCGCCACCGGTAATCACGCCAAGATCAACTGCAACATACTACACTACCAGGAAAACCGCATAACAAGAAGAACATCACCAGTTCAGCAAAATCACCAAAAAATCGCACAACGATCAATGCAAATCATCAAAACAGATAAGACACTATAGTCACATAAATCTGTCCATTTAATTAAATGAATACTTGCTATTTATTTGATTAAAAAACCTACTAGCCATCAGTTAATTAAATTAACATTTAATTAATTCTTCAAACATTCTCCTATTAATTAAATAAATTATTCAATTTTTTTAATTAATTCATTAAACCAAATTCACAATCAATTAAATGAATAAATCTTATTTATTTAATTTAATCCGCTTTCTTCTTTTTAATAAATAAATAAAACATTTATTTAAATCATTTAACCCTCCCCATTTGCATTCTCCTACAAATGCAAATTGCAACCACAAGTTGAAATAAATTAATTTTATTTTAATTTAAATCCTATTTTCCCTTACCCACCAAATCCACTTGCAATCCTAAATCCCCTTCTAGACCCTTCTAACCACTTTCTAATTATTCCTAATTAGCCTAATCCATCCCCTAAATATTGTCACATTCCTATGCAACTTGGAGTCACTTCTCAAAGCCTTCAAAGTCTTTGAAAAGCATTTAATGCTTTATGTGTCCAACAAGCTAACCTCTAAAATCTTCCAAACCACTAATGGCTCTTACATGACCATTAATGGCTCTTACATAACCATTTATGGTTAAATCCACTTGCTCTCATGGTTAGAGACTTTACCTCTAAACTCAACCCTCATGTAACCCATGTGTCTTCTCAATAATTTATTGCTTTGACCATGGTTATCCTCACTAACTCTTGCACAATAATTTATCCATTGGATAAAGACATTATTTATTGGATAATGGCTTTATTCTTTCAAACTCAACATTAACCTTACCTCCCAAGTTAATCCTCAAGTCATGTCAAGCATTTAATGCTTATTCCCTATCCTCTCAACTCATCTCTTATTGACATTTGTCATCCTGGGATTGGGTTGAAAGCCCTCACATGGATCTTAAGCCCTTCAATCCTGACCCTTGTTGAGATTACTCAATCTCAACCATCCATTGCTCCATTTTACCTATAAATAGAGCTCATTTCTTCATAATCTAGATCCTAAAAACTTGTACGCATTTAACTTATAGTCAATTTTAGAGAGAGCATTTTAGCATAATAACTCATTTTGTCATTTTGAACTAAAATAAATCTTAGTTCATTTTATAATATCTCATATTTAGCTTGTTTTTATACTTCCATAGCATAGTTTAAAAGCATTTCAATCTTAAATCTCCATAAGACATCCATAGTGCAAAAAGATGTTGAGAGCTACACTCATTTGGAACTTGGAGAGGAGAGGAACAAGGGAGGAGGAACTACAAGCATGGTGGAAGGAATTTGGAGATGCCTTGTTGCATTTGTTTTCTTTGTCAAATGTTCTATTTTTCTTTTAGTGTCTCTCTTGATATGCCTATTTAGAATAATCTTTGGTTGTTAACACTGACTCTTGTTTCTTGTGTTTCTTGTGTGTGCTGCCATACCATAAGTTTTTCTAACCCCTTTTTGCAGAGCATCATTTGGTGAACCCGATGTGAATCCAACACAAAATTTCTCTACAAAACTACTAACTTTTTTGTTTAAATTTGCGCTTTAGCACTTTCGAACACGTTTTAGCGTCTGCGAAAGTTCATGATTTAGCGCTTTTGTTCACCAGAATAGCGCTATTGTCTAGAAAATAGCGCTATTGTCCATCATTTAGCGCTTTTGCATTTAAAGTAGCGCTCTTGTTATTAATTTAGCACATTCACGCGCTCTGTTTGACAGAATTTTATTCTGTCCGATAGAGTATTTTAGCACCTTTGCTTCCAGTATAGCGCATTTGTCATTGTTTTAGCGCATCTGGCGGTTAAGCAGTGCTTTCATGTTAAATAGCGCTTCCGTGTTTACACAGAGTGGCGCTATTGTAACAGAGAGTTGTAATTTTTTTTATTGTTACTGAAAATCAAAACCTAGGCTTGTAGAAGCCCACCAATACCTCACTTTTTTATTTTGGACTAACTGTTTGTTTGTTTGTGCAGGATTGGAGGAGTTAGATTAGAAAGCATTGAATTCTTTCTTTCACTTTGTTTTCAAAGTTGG
The DNA here is from genome assembly GCF_030272615.1 of Cryptomeria japonica. Lineage (NCBI taxonomy): Eukaryota > Viridiplantae > Streptophyta > Pinopsida > Cupressales > Cupressaceae > Cryptomeria > Cryptomeria japonica. The sequence continues at coordinate 677,777,900 of NC_081413.1, forward strand.
ATTAAAACAAATTGATTGTCTCTTTTGGCTTAAAATTGAACCTCACATTTTCATTTTGGATCATAAAAAGAATCACATCTTTAGTTTTGGTTTGTAAAAAGAACCCCACTTGCAAGTTAAAACAAAAAAACAAAAAAAAACCACAAACTTCACATCAAATTTTATTTTCAAGTTAGGAACAAACTTTATTTTGGTGCTTAAAATCAACAACACAACTTTCATTTCTTGCATCAACTTAAGGGAATTCACAATCAACATTTCATTTTGGGCAAACTAAAAAGAACAAGCCATTTTTTTTCTTCAAGTTCCAAAAGTGATTTTTATTTCAAGCAAAATGTGTTCTCAATTCAGTTGACCAAGATTTTCAAAATTCCTAGTTTACAAAACACTTTGCCTTTGAAAGTTAAAAAGAACACGATGATTGTTGGAGAAACATCTCCAAATAGTTAGATAACATTGCAATGAAAATCAGTTAAAAAGAACAAGTGCTTTTTGTGATTGGCACACTTGTGAAAAGTTGGTCGAGTGGTCCTACTTCTAACACACACTATCCTCTCCCGTGGCTTTCGTGGTCCTAGGTGCAAGAGAAAAGTATTAGTGACACTCAAATTTTATATTTTTAAGATAGGCCTGCAAAGAGACGCATCACTCTTGGGAATGACCTCATGCGGTAAATCCTTCGAGCTGTTATAGAAATCAGGTGTGAGAAAAAGTTGTAGCCTTGGGTATAGTTGTTCCTATAGTGTAACTTGGTGAAAAGACAAATGGGCCCCACCACAAGTTACAAGGCTCTTAAGTGAGTCACTGCAAAATGAACTTATGTCCAAAAACATTAAAAATTACTAAACACCTTTTTATATAGAAACCCACCCATTCTATTGATTGAGGATATTTGTGATAAATTAAGTGCAAGAGCATAGATGGTTTTTCTCCCAAGATACTCACCATACATATTTCCTTGAGTAGAAACATAGCTTTTTGAAAAGCTACTTGTAGTTTGATAAAAGTGGTGACTCCCCCATCATAGAGATCATCTATTTGTTATGCTCGTGCAAGACTTAGTATATCACATCCTTACCTGTCACAATGGGATTCATAAGGTATGTAGTACCAAAGTTGAAGAAATATCAAGATGTGGGCTGAAATTATCGAAACTAGCCACTTGACCTTAGGGACAAAGTGTGTTTGAAGTGTCTTCATTTTGTGTCAAGACCAGTGATAAACTAAGCCGACTTTAGGCTTTTTGGAAAAACATACTCAAAAACATTTTGTAAAGGGTCAAAAAGTTCAAAGATTGGGTTGATTTAGACCCACACCTCTCTGTGCCTATTGAGGCAACATTATTGTGTTTGTGTGCTTGCTTTTTTTTCTTCTCAAAGAAAATAAAAAAAAACCAATTCAACAACAAGTATTCATCCAACACAAAATTTTCACAAACAACCTTTTGGCAAACAATCAACAACAAAGTGCAAAACAAAGGTATCAAAACTATATGACCATCCTTCACATTTTGAGAAGAAAGAATCTTCATCAACAAATCCATTTGAAGCAAAGACCATTAAGTTCAAAGGCTTTCATCAAAAGAAGGAGATTTTTCTATCTCAATAGACAAATCTTTGTCTCACATAGAACCTTCTTACATTACATGCGTCTATATCTTCAAGGAAAATCTAACGAGTTTGATCAAGAGTCTTTAAACAACAGAGCTTTTACTCAATATAGAGCTTTGAGCTATCATAAAAACAAAGGACACAAAATCAATCCTGACTTCTTTCCAGACATTTGCATCACATATAACATAGCTCGGGAAGAACCACCAACCCCCAAAAGAGAAGAGGAAGAATTTGTCCCATTCGTAACATAGAGTTTCTATTGAAGTTTAACCATTCCATCCATTCTCACATTCATACATCATCAATCCATCTCAAAACTCTCAAAACATAAAAAGGTCTTGTCCTAAGTTCTTTTTAGTAATTGCTTGAATCAAACACAAAACACATCACTTTTTAGAGTGTCTCTACATCTAGGATAAACTCATCCTAAGAGGCATTTCTATATAGGTTAAAACTAGTATATGAGGGCATCCTCTCATTACTAGGTAGCTTGGTCTATAACACATCTCAGATCTCTCTATCGTGCTCTATGAATTGTACCTGTACCTGCAACCACAATGCACTCAATAAATCATTAAAAGCAATGGTTAGTAAATTGAATCAATGAAATGAAAAACCATAGCTAATCGACTTATTGTCTCCCAGTAAATACGAGTATGAATTTTGCTCTCAGATCTGATTAGGCAAATTTCAGTGACTTGACTACATCTAGATAGAGGATTTGAATGATTAAGATGCATGATCTAGCAAGAATAGTATGATTAAGCTATATGAATTCATGATTGATCTAGCATGATTAAGCTAAGATTTAAGCTAAATTGAGCATGATAACATTGGTAAAAATGATAAACCATAAGCTATATGCCTATAATAACAATGCATAAGATGAAAATGAGATGGGATCCATATTGCTCCAAAATGAGGTCTATTTATAGGATTTTCCAAGGCTAGGGGTGATGTGGCATGAATCAACGGTTGAGATTGATCTGAAGATATCAATGGTTAAATTGGAGGAAGATGGCAAAGGGAGTTGGATTAAAGGGAACATTTGTCATCTCTATGGTGACAAGTGTCAAGAGGTTTCTAGAAGAGGTAGGATGAAAGGGAACACTTAGTGACAAGTGTCACAAGGTTCTAGAAGATGTTAGATGAAAGGGGACATGGTGGTAGGTAGAATGGGTTAGGTTTAGGAGTGGTTAAAGTTAGGAGAATTTGAATTTAGAAATTCAAATATTATGAAAAGGCTAATTAATCTCAACAACTCATTGATTTGATTTGATTTAATTAATTAAAGGATTTAGAAGAATGATTTGATGGGGGAATTAATTAATTTGAATTAATTAATCAAAGGGGATTATTGAGATGAACCTATTTAATAAATCCTTAGATTTATTAATAAGTAGATGAAAATGGAGATTTAATTAAATTGTTGATGAATTCAATTAAATTGGGGAGGGAGATTAATCAAATAATTGCTTATTCAATTAATTATCTTCAAACCATTTTTAGATGTATACACTCTCTATACCTTATCATCTCAAACATTGTCAACAAACACAACAAGCAATTCATAGAAGGACTTTGGTAACATCAAACCTTTAGTGCTAGAGATCCATATGCTAAACACTTCACCAAACATTTATCTCTCATTTCATCATCAACTCATCATCATTTTCATCAAACTTCAACAAAAACTTTCAAACAAAATGACTCAAACTAGATCAAGGACTAGACAACAAGAAATCGAAGAGGAAGAAGAGGAAAATCTCAATGAGTTCCAAGAAGCCCTTGGAGGCAATGTAAATGATGAAAATCCTCATACTCCCACTCCTGAAGCAATTGAAAGGGCACAACACAACCCCCTTTTTAATCAACTTTTTGATGAGATCCTCAGGAACACCGTTGATGCTCACTTTTTAAGACTTGCCCAAGAGGGAGCCAAACTACCCTCTGATTTTGGTACAGCATAATTATGGCAAGCGTCAGAACACCAGAGTCTTATTGAGGATGGAAGAGGTTGAGATCACATTAGATACAACCTTCATCAAGGAAATCCCCCACCTCCTCCTCCAAATGACATTGACATGTTAAGGCAACAAGTTGAGAATCTCACCCAACAACTCCATAGGGGTGTGAAAACAAAACAGTTTTCACTTAATGATATTTGTCCCTATCCCTTTGATCAGAATCTACATATGCTACCTTTTCCATGAGGGTTTGAAATACCTAAGTTTGAAAAGTATCGGCGAAAAGGAGACCCTCATGATCATGTCGGGGAATTTCACTGCACTTTCCTAGAAGTGGCATATGAAGACACATACCTAATGCGTCTCTTTCTTCAAAGTTTGGCAGGGACAACTACGCAATGGTTTTCCCGACTAACAGGCCGCATTAGGACTTTGAAGAACTGGTCCAGAAATTCATTGCACATTATTTGCATAACATAGAGTGCGATGTCACCATGGCAGACCTGTGTAACACCAAGCAAAAACCAGGGGTGCTATTTTCAGCTTTCCTACAATGATGGCGACAAATGTCTAGTAGACATTCCCTTCAGCTACCTGAAAGAGAGCTAGTGGAAATATTTATTTCCAACTTGAACGAAGAAATGGAATTTCATTTAGACATGAAAAGCACGGAGTATTTTAATGACATGATCACACAGGGTTTTAAATGTCAACCGGCCCTCATCAAAAAGGGGCTTATGAAAATATACAATGAACCAAAAGATGCCCCTCGCCTGCACTTCAACAGTGATAAACCTAACTTTTGGAATAAAAATAAAAACATCGTCAATAATGGGGTTGTCGATGCAAGGACTGTCAAAAGTGCACAACCTATGGTCTGATTTGTGGGGAAAAACCCCCCTCCTAAGAACAACACAGTTCCTCCCCCACCAAATCAAAGATGCAATGTCCAGCAAGAGGAACCAAGGCAAATACAACAAAATTATAAACCAAAATGTACATACACTCCCTTAGGGGAACCTATTGAAACAGTGTTACATCAATTGGTCTTGTCAAATCTAGTGACCTTACCCAAAACATGTAATTACGAACCTCAGGTCAAACCTCCTTGGTGGAGGGATAACGAACATTGCGAATTCCATCAAGGGAAAGGGCATAAAACAAGTAATTGTCATAGATTGAAAGATCTTGTTCAGGATCTTATTGACCGAGGAGAGATTGAAATTAAAGAATATGACCCAAAAACTACAAATAATGATCATCTTATGTTTAAAAATCCACTTCCATCACAAGATCAAAGGGGTCCTTCCACTTCAAGATGAAACACAGATACCGATGATTATATGCGAGCTGCTTATAATTACACTATGAATCACCTATATGATGTCGATGAACAAATTGCAACCATTACCATCAAAAATCCAAGCTCTACTTGCAATGTTGTTACACGTCGTAGCAAGATCACCATTAAAGCAGATCCACAAGGCACCACCTTCATCCCAAAGTAGTACAACCTTGTGGAACAATTAGATAAAATGCCCGCACTTATATCCATCTTAGAGTTGTTGCGCCTATCCCCATCTCATAAAACAATCTTGGATCAAGCTCTCTAAGAGACGTTAGTCCCTGCCAATCTAAAAATAGATCAATTTCAAGCTATGGTTGGTAGTCTGAGGTCATCACCATGTCTCACTTTCTCAAAAAGTGACAATACATCCTTCCAGCAACCTCATAACACCTCACTCCATATTGAAGGATTTATCAACCAACACAGGATCAAGCGAGTCTTGATTGATAATGGAGCAGCCCTAAATATCTGTACACTACAATTGGTCACAATATTGGGATATGTAGTTAAATCCATGGATCCCTACAAAAAGATAACAACAAAAGCTTATGATGATGCAGAGCATTCAACAAAAGGAGTAGGTGTGTTACCAATCCGAGTAGGCCCAGTGGTGAAGCACATCATATGTCAAGTTCTGGACCTTTTCTATATTATTTTTTGTTAGGAAGACCTTGGATACATTCCATGCAAGTCATTCCATCCACCTATCACCAGTGTATCAAGTTCCCTCATAACTATGTAGAAATTATAATCCTGGGTGATGCGAATCCATTTGCATATTGTAATAATAACAATCATCAACCAGAGATTACCGTTCCCAACAACAGAGAAGCTATCCCATCCACATCATATGTTAGTCCAGTCTCTCTTTCCAGTTCAAATACCACTATACCCAAGCAAGAGAAGCTAAAAATGAAAATGGCAGAGGAAGGTCCTAGGGAGTACAATCTAAGCCAACTCTTTTGTGTTGGGCAATTACCCACTTCACCTAGAACTCATGGTAAACCTCAAAGGTTACTTCAAGCACCACTGGTCAAGCTGGCATGCACTTTTGCACCTTTTATCCTTGGAAAGAGCTAGGAAGAGGAGACCAAAGATGAGGCCTTAGCAGAATGGATCTATAAAGACCCTATCACCACAGAAATCCCACAAGCTAAGCTTCCCACAGATCAATATGGAAAAGGCCTTCTCATTATGCAAAGAATGGGCTATGATGGTTAGAGTTCTTTGGGACCTTGCAAGAAAGGATGACACAAGCCGTTGCAGCCTGAATTAAAGCCTAAAGATAACACTGGATTAGGCTTTCAAAAGGAGACTCTTCCTAAGCTCCAATTCAAAGGGAAACCCAGCAAACCTCTATATCAGCCTAATACTCTAAAGAGGTCACCTTTGATTAAATCAACAGCACCAAGCACCGCACCAACTATCCCAATGAGGCTAAGAATCCCAACAATACCATTTACAGCACCAATCATCCCACCAATCACAACAACAACCACATCAACAACACCATTAGCAGTATCAGAACCCCCAGCAGTATTGACAACACTAACAATTCCATCAGAAGCAACAGATTCAACAATGTCAATACTCCCAATATCAGATTCACTGATACCAATAATCCTTCCTACACCACCAACCATTCCATCTCTAAAGGTACATCAACCAATTACACCTGTAGTGTTTAACTCAAAGAATATTCTAATTTGGTATAGTAATCAGATACTGGAAAGAGACTCAGAGATCGACTCACATGAGTGGGAATTTGATTCCATACAACTCAATACTTCAGATGAGGAAGACGCATCATTACCTCCACCCCGCAAAGAAATGACTGTTTATGGAGAAGCACAGATAAAAACCTCTTGGGTTTTTGAACTGGAAACATCTTCCACAGACCCTACGTCACATCCTATGCTCGATTCTGATAGGGAGAGTACCATCAATGACCCTCACCACAATTTCTTAACCCTCACTAACACATCTTATGAACTTAACCTGATTAATGAGGTAATGCCCATTATCCATCCTGAACTCATCGAATGGAACCAACCAAATCCCCCATCCCTTGACCACTTCCAAAATGATGAGGTGATCATTGAATTTTTGGAACTACGGGATACCATACCAAGCAGGGATCACAAAGTTGGATTCTCCATTGAACTTAATAATGCAACATACTTTGGGGTGGATGCCAAACCTTTCAGCTGCAAAAATATAATGATAAAACATGGATCTTCCAGTGAAAACCACACTATGGCATTGTTTGATCCCAAAAAAGTAAAAAGAAAGAGTGTATCCAATGGTGAAAACCTCTCAGAGGTGCCTGAGGATGAAAGGTTTGACATCCTCCCTTCTAGTGCAAATCAGGAACGATCAACAATCCTTATTGAGGAAACAAAAGAATTCAATGTGGGGACTCCTAAGACTCCCCACCACATACATCTGGCATCTCTTTTAACTCTAGAGGAACAACCTATGTTTGTCAAATTCTTCCAGGAAGCGTCAGATTAACTTTGCATGGTCATATGTAGACATGCCTGGGCTTGATCCTGATTTGGTCATACATCACCTCACTATAGCCGAAGGAGCTAAGCCTTTCAAACAAAAGCTTCGCAAGATGCACCCTCAGATTGCGGTACTCATCAAAGCAGAACTCAAGAAACTCCTAGATGTTGGTTTTATTAGACCAATTGATTATGCAGATTGGATATCCAATATTGTACCTATTACCAAATGGGGGCATCTGTATCTGTACTAACTTTAGAGATCTAAACAAGGCATGTCCTAAGGATGATTTCCCCCTACCAAACATTGACATGATCATAGACCTAACAACAGGACATGTCATGCTTTCTCTTATGGATGGCTTTTCAGGGTACAACCAGATAAAGATCGCTCTGGAGGATCAACATAAAATGGCCTTCACATGTCCATGGGGAACATATTGTTGGAATGCAATGCCTTTTGGTCTAAAGAATGCAGGGATGACCTATCAAAGAGCAATGACCACCATCTTTCATGATATGATGCATACCATAATGGAAGATAATGTCAATGACTAACTGGCAAAATCATTAACAAGAGAAGGTCATCTAGAAATATTAGATAAAATCTTTGATAGACTGGAACAATATCATGTTCGACTCAAACCAAAGAAATGTGTCTTTGGAGTAACCTCAGGGAAGCTTCTAGGATACATTGTCTCAAGAAAAGGCATTGAGGTTGACCCAGCAAAGGTTAAAGCAATCATGGACATGCCACCACCAAGGAACATCGGTCAGCTAAGGACATTACAAGGGCGTCTACAATCCATCCAAAGATTCATTGCACAACTGGCTGATAAGTGTCACCCCTTTACACACCTGTTACACAAAAACATCCGCTTTCAATGGGATATCAGATGCCAGCATGCATTCCAGATGCTTAAAGATTATCTCATGAATACACCATTGTCGATCCCACCAGATCCAAGCAAACCTCTCTTGCTCTATATTTCAGCAACAAATACAGCATTGGGCATACTACTGGCACAACATAATGCAGAAGGGAAAGAGTGTGTTGTTTACTACATCTATCGCACACTAGTCGGCCATGAACTCAATTACACCCCTATTGAGCGAGCTTGCCTAGCAGTAATCTTGGCAACCACTAAACTGAGGCACTACCTGTTAACACATAAAGTACAACTCATTGCTAAGATTGATCCACTAAAGTACTTACTCGGCAAAGAAGCATTGATAGGCCGCTAGGCCAAATGGGTGATGATTCTAAGTGAATTTGACATCGAGTATGTGGATCGTAAGGCTATCAAGGGCCAAGTTATTACAAATCAGTTGGTCGATGCACCTCTCATAGGTGATCATCCTCTCATTTCCAATTCTCTAAATGAAGAAATATTCATGATCACAGCAGCACAGCCATGGAAGCTATACTTTGATGGTTCATATACTCGGCATGGCTTAGGGGCAGGCATTCTGTTTATCACACCTCAAGGTGACAGCATCCTAAATTCTTACAGGCTAACTTTCTTATGCACAAACAACATAGCTGAGTATGAGGCCTTGATCAGAGGACTCCGACTAGCCGTACAATGGAAGTTAAAAGAGCTACAAGTATATGGTGACTCTCAACTGGTCATCTGACAGTTCACAGATGAATATCAGTCCAAGGATGATAAAATCATGTCGTACAAACAAATGGTGGATAGTTTAAAATGATCATTTACTACTATCACCTTTGAGAAAATACCCAGTGATCATAATTGATTTGCTAACGCTATAGCTACCATTGCATCTCTCCTAGATCTTCCATAGAATTCAACACGCTACGAGTTCTTGGTAGAACAACTATGGATTCCCACTTTTGATATCCCTGAATCCGAGATGATCTGTCATCTTGTCGGTTCTGAATCCCCATGGTACGGTGAGTTCTACAACTACCTACATGATCACACACTTCCTCCTAACCAATCGAATAACCAACGTAAAACCTTCATTCGCCAAACCACTCAATATACCATCACTACTGAAACCCTATAGCGATGCATTCTTGATGGTACTCTCCTTTGATGTTTGGAATAGGATGAGATAAAAAAGGCCTTGGAAGAGGTACATGAAGGAATTTGTGGGACTCACTCAAGTAGTCCTTCCTTAGCAAAGAAGATCATGCACGCTGGATACTATTGGTCATCCATGGAAAAAGATTCCTACTATTTTGTCAGAAAATGCAAGAAATGCCAAGTTCATGGAGACCTAATACATGCACCAGCATAGGAATTGCAACCAATCACAACACCATGGCCTTTTTGTCAATGGGGACTTGACCTTATGGGTAAAATTGATCCATCTTCATCCAAAGGCCACAAATTCATTATTACCACCACCGAATACTTCACAAAGTGGATCAAAGTTGTTCCACTTACCCAAGTCACTGACAAGAAGATAACCTCATTCATCCTTAATTACATCATCTGCCAGTATAGTGTACCCATTTCCATCATCACAAATAATGGGCTTCCTTTCAAAAATAAGGATGTCCATGAGCTCTGTGAGAAGTTTCACATCCAACACCGCTTTTCCACTCCCTATTAACCACAAGGAAATGGTTAGGCCGAAGCATCAAACAAGAACATATTAACAATCCTCAAGAAGACAGTCAATGATGTCGGTCGTGATTGGCATGTTCAATTGAATCTAGCACTATGGGCATATCAAACTAGCATTCGAACCCCTACAGGCACAACTCCCTACTCATTGATCTATGGCACAGAAGCCATCCTTCCTATTGAGGTCGAGATACCATCTCTATGGGTTTCCTTGCATAATCTGATAGATGATGAAACATATAGAGTATCACGTCTTCAAGACTTGGAGCTACTTGATGAAAGATGACAAGATGCATACAACCACCTCAAGGCCTATCAGCAACGCATGAGCAAGAGCTATAATCATCAATTTTGACCTCATGCATTTGAGGTAGGTGATCTTGTTCTTCAAGAGAATCCTCGTAACCAACCAAATAGACAACATCAGGGAAAGTTTGAATCTAACTGGCTAGGTCCATATGTTATCACTATTGTATTTGGGTTTGGGGCATATCAGTTGGCTACTTTAGAAGGATAACCGCTAGCAGATCCGATCAATAGCATGCACCTCAAATGGTTTTATACATAAGTTGTATAGAGCATTAGGCTCCCATTCATACTGGAAAAACACCCAAAACATTCAGATAAATGTCCTGAAAAAAAACAAAAAAATCAATCAAAATAGTAAAGAACAATCATGCATCCAAATGGTGAACAACCACTCCAGTGGCACCTTGGGTAAGTGCGGTGGTGAAAACCTAGCAAACAGGCACCACTCGTCAAGGCTATGGCTCCATTGTCTTTCAAAATTGTTGTGATCACATTCATTGCATTCACTCATCCATCATTCAAAACCATGTCTTGTTATTGATCTGCAATCAAAGATAGTACTTCATGCACCTAGCATCTCACTTTTCCATAGTCATGTCTAAATCGGGGGCAATGCCCTTAACCTATTCATGGAAGTGGATTTCTTCATTACTTGTGATTCATCGAGTTCTTCATTCAAAAATTGTCTCACAAAATATCAAAAACATTCAAAACAGTCACAAAATCCAAAAACATCATAAAACATCAAAAATCAACCAAAAAAAAAACATGCCAATCGTATTGTACATACACATCGCCACAGACATCAACCAAACATTTTTGAGTTACTCAAATGATGACCACCTATCAGATCAACCAAAAAATCAACAACAAGTACACACAACTGTCTTAACAAGGATGCATCCTTCCTTACCAAACCAAAGACATAATAACATTTTCTTTGACAAGAAAATTATGTTTAAGCTATCAAGTACTTGTCCAGTTTGATACGTTATTTATTTTTTTATATTAGGTTCCTACACTACTCCAAGATATCCACAAATGATTAGAGTAGCCAGGATGGTTCCTAAGCATTGTTTGTGTATCTTCTGTGAATTATTCCAATGAAGTTCTAGGGCATGTACTAATGGTGTCTACATGGGAATTTCACTAAGTTATGTGATCTTATGCAAAATACAGTCATGGATCACTATGGCTTACTGACTACAGCGTATACCTCGACCATATGAGCATGAACCATTATGGAGGGTCCATATTCTTTATTTATTTATTTATGTTGCTTGCTTGCAGGTACAATGCTCCAAACTTGGTTCCTACTACCTCGTCCAAGATTGATACTACCATTGCTTGATGATGAAAAATAAGCACTATGGATCGTCATTTCATCTCATCCATATATATTGCATTCCTTTGCATTCCATCCATCCATACATTCATAAATAGCTACATATCATTCATACATAGTAATGACAATGGATGCATACTCTATTTTCAACCTTCTTCCATAGGAATGAGTCCTAGGTCCTCCATATCTTCTATCTAACATTGAATCCCCATCCCCCCTCACCCTCCCCATCTAGGTCCTCATCATAATCCCTTCATCTGTTCCCATCAACCTAAACAAGCAAGTTACTCTATCTGCATAGGTACATCGATTCACATACACCTAGACTATCAACAGATACTCTAATCAGGTATCTTCGGGTCTCAATAGGTAATCGATCATGGCAAACCTAGACTACAATAGGAATTTATCATAATGACCTAGTCTCAATGGAGCTTCTATGATTCACCACAACCATCCATCACAACGCACACACTATCAATTGATCAACCAATCAAACACAATCCAAATGGACAATTACATCAATTATCTAAGTCTCAACGAGTATTTTGCTTCATATACCTTTACTTCATCGGACAATTACATCAATTGTCTAAGTCACCAATAGGTCACTTTGACTCACTTACTCAGACTTTATCCTCTCCAAGCGAACAACTGACATCAACTGTCACGCTTTGACTCAATCAGAGCAATTTAACTAATTGCACTAGATTGTCCAACCAACTTTAATCAATTGTATAGTATCAATCCAAAGCACAAACACTACACTCGCACCGTAACCCCTGTGTACTTTCGAGGCTTGTTATTTCTCCATATTCAGTCTGATTTCTTCCATTCTTTCACTATTATTGCTCATTTCTTCTAGTCTACCTCAAGCCAATTGTCGTTCTTTTTCAAGAGATTGCCCGTTTTTTCAAAAAAAATTGGACCATCTCTCGAGGAGGCATACCACCATTAAATTAACATTTATGGGGAATTTTTCTTCACACCTATTTTTCTTTCTTTGAAATGACGCGATAAACCGCGCCGTCTCAAAGAGGGGGAAATTTAGTCACATAAATCTGTCCATTTAATTAAATGAATACTTGCTATTTATTTGACTAAAAAACCCACTAGCCATCAGTTAATTAAATTAACATTTAATTAATTCATCTTCAAACATTCTCCTATTAATTAAATAAATTATTTAATTTATTTTAATTTATTTATTAAACCAAATTCACAATCAATTAAATGAATAAATCCTATTTATTTAATTTAATCCCCTTTCTTCTTTTAAATAAATAAATAAAACATTTATTTAAATCATTTAACCCTCCCCACTTGCATTCTCCTACAAAAGCAAATTGCAACCACAAGTTGAAATAGATTTATTTTATTTTAATTTAAATCCTATTTTCCCTCACCCACCAAATCCACTTGCAATCCTAAATCCCCTTCTAGACCCTTCTAAACACTTTCTAATCATTCCTAATTAGCCTAACCCATCCCCTAAATATTGTCATATTCCTAAGCAACTTGGAGTCACTTCTCAAAGCCTTCAAAGTCTTTGAAAAGAATTTAATACTTTATGTGTCCAACAAGCTAACCTCTAAAGTCTTCCAAACCACTAATGGCTCTTACATGACCATTAATAGCTCTTACATAACCATTTATGGTTAAATCCACTTGCTCCCATGGTTAGAGACTTTACCTTTAAACTCAACCCTCATGTAACCCATGTGTCTTCTCAATAATTTATTGCTTTGACCATGGTTATCCTCACTAACTCTTGTACAAGAGTGTATCCATTGGATAAAGACATTATTTATTGGATAATAGCTTTATTCTTTCAAACTCAACATTAACCTTACCTCCCAAGTTAATCCTCAAGTCATGTCAAGCATTTAATGCTTATTCCCTCTCCTCTCAACTCATCTCTTGTTGACATTTGTCATCCTGGGATTGGGTTGAAAGCCCTCACATGGATCTTAAGCCCTTCAATCCTGACCCTTGTTGAGATTACTCAATCTCAACCATCTATTGCTCCTGTTTACCTATAAATAGAGCTCATTTCTTCATAATCTAGATCCTAAAAACTTGTATGCATTTAACTTATAGTCAATTTTAGAGAGAGCATTTTAGCATAATAACTCATTTTGTCATTTTGGAATAAAATAAATCTTAGTTCATTTTATAATATCTCATATTTAGCTTGTTTTTACACTTGCATAGCATAGTTTAAAAGTATTTCAATCTTAAATCTCCATAAGACATCCATAGTGCAAAAAGATGTTGAGAGCTACACTCATTTGGAAACTTGGAGAGGAGAGGAACAAGGGATGAGGAGCTACAAGCATGGTGGAAGGCATTTGGAGATGCCTTGTTGCATTTGTTTTCTTTGTCAAATGTTCTATTTTTCTTTTAGTAACTCTCTTGATATGCCTGTTTAGAATAATCTTTGGTTGTTAACACTGACTCTTGTTTCTTGTGTGTGTTGCCATACCACATGTTTTTCTAACCCCTTTTTGCAGAGCATCAGACACAATTAGGAAACACCAACAAGCACCTTAGAATCAGTAACAACAGCTACACCAACACCACTTATCAAATCTTCATCAATCAACATCTGAACCTCAATAACACTCAAACAATAGCAATTGTTACGAAGAAAGATAACTTGTGAAGCACCAAATCACAAACCATCTGAAATGAAGATGCACAAGAACATCCTAAACAAACTTCAATATTTGATCACATCGGAATATACTGGAGGAAACACTGAACTTTGCAAAGCAATGATTAGAAAACAAAACTGCAAACCAAATCATATGATATGATCAATTAAGCTTCTTGTATCACTGAAACCAATACAGAAAGATAATTATACTAGAAATACTCCATACACCAAACCATGATCCCAATAAACCAATCTGCAATCGCGAGAGCAATAAATCACAGAAATATGTTGACATCAATGACAACAACATATCCTAGCAGCAGCAATGTCCAACAATATCCCCCTTTGGCATTTATGGAAACATATGGATGTGAAAAACAATCAATGAAAAGAAAGAAAATATCTCCAATAGAATCCTTCTAAGACTAAACAGATAAAACAATTTTTCACATGCCTCTCTCCCCCTTTGATAGCAATGCCAAAGATTCTGATAACAGAAGATCAAACTTACTCTCCCCCTTAGATAAGCAAGTCATGATTCTCTCTCCCATAAACACACTAACTACTCCAGTAGAGTAGCAACACCAACTCATCAATCCAGACAAAAGAATAAGATAGTGAAGTCCACCGGATTGATGCAACTCAATGCATCTAGTTCTCATCAGGAAGGGTGGATACTAGTTACTTATCTCTCAAATAGATAAATGTATCTGCAAGCAAAGACTTAGTGAAAATATCAGCAATTTGTTCCTTTGTAGACACATATTCCAGCTTCTCTTCCTCTTCACTAACTTTCTCTCTCAAGAAATGATACTTGATTGACACATGTTTAGTCTTTAAATGTTGCACCAAGTTCTTTGACATATTAATAGAACTAGAATTATCCTAATATATGATAGTAGGCTCATCATAGATAACTGTGATATCCTTCAACATTTTCTTCATCTAAACTACCTGAGTGCAGTTACTAGCAGCAGCAATGTACTCGGCTTCAACAGTAGATAGGGAAACTGAATCTTGTTTCTTACTAGCCCATCAAACCAATTTCTTACCCAAAAAGAATACACCACCAGAGGTACTCTTTTGGTCATCAATATCACTAGCCCAATCAGCATCAGTATAAGCACATAACATGAAATCATCATTCCTCATATACCATAATCAATAATCCACAGTCCTTTTCAAGTATCTGAATATCCTCTTTACAACAGTGACATGACTCTCTTACGGATCACCTTGATATCTTGCAGTCGTGCACACAACATGCATAATGTTAGGTCTAGTCTAAGTCAAGTATAGCAGTCCACCAACCATAGATCTATATAAAGTCCAATTAGCTTTCAGAGATTCATCATTTTTAGATCATTTGCAGCCAGTCACCATAGGAGTTCCAACCAGTTTGGAGTTAGCTAATCCAAACTTCTTCATCAATTCGTTCACATATTTAGTTTGAGATATAAAAATACCTTTTCTAGTCTATGAAATCTACAAACCTAAGAAAATTTTCATTTCTCCTATCATACACATCTCAAATTCTTTCTGCATATCACCAATAAACTTCATACTCAAGTTATCATCTCCTCCAAAGATAATGTCATCAACAAAAAATTCAACAATCAAAATGTTATCATTCTCAATCTTAAAATACTGATTATTGTCTGTAGTACCTTTATTAAATCCTAATTTCAACAAGTACTTATCCAATATAGCATACGAGGCTCCAAGGGCTTGTTTCAATCCATAAAGAGCTTTCTTCAATTTTCATACTATGACTCCATAATCTGATAATGAAAATCCATCAGGTTGCTCAATGTAGACTTCTTCCTCAAGATCACCATTCAAAAAATTTGACTTGACATCCATCTGATATACCTTGAAATCTTTATAAGAAGCATATGCAAGCAATAGTCTAATAGATTCAAGTCTAGCTACTGGAGCAAAAGTCTCCTCATAATCAATTCCTTCTTTCTATGAATATCCTTTGCATACCAATCTTGCTTTATTTCTAACAGCTTCACTGACTTCATTTAGTTTGTTCCTAAATACCCATTCAGTACTAGTCACATTCTTATCTTTAGGTCTAGGCACAAGTTCCCATGTTTATTATTTTCAATCTGATTCAATTCTTCTTCCATAGCCCTTATCCAATCTTCATCTTTGCAAGCCTCAACAACATCTTTAGGTTCAATTTTTGAAAATCAAACATACCTCTTAAGCAGCTAGCCTTCTTCTAGTCATCACACCTTTATTTTTATCTCCTATTGTATGCGGGAAAAGAGGTTCGATGAAACTCAAAATGTGAAAAATATTGTTCAAAGGGCTTGTTCACACACCCATAGGACTTCTTGATGCAAGTTATGGAGTCATGAAGAATGACTCAACTTCCCAAGGTAGGTTCCATGGTTCTCTATCTCACAAGATCCCTCAAGCCAATGCCTTTTCTCTCAGATCACTGAGCAAAGTGACTTAGGGATGACAAATGCAAGAACGAGAGATACTTTAGATTGATTTTAACATGAAATGCATCCTATTTATGCATGATTCTATAAATGAGTTAAACTAGATTATAAGATGACAAGGTTAGTAGCAATATTATCCTAACATGCTATACTAGTTAATGATTTAAGCTACTGATAATAGAAATACTATAAAATGCTTATTAGATTAATTCTTATTACAAAGAGAGGCTCGATGTATTGATAAAATTGAGCATAAGTGAGATACTAAAAGCTTGCATGATCCTTCAAATGGAGGAATGAGAGCTCTATTTATAGGGAAAATAGGACAATGGATGGTCAAAATTGGAGGAGTTAATCAAGGGTCAGGATTAAAAGTTATCAATTCATGTTTACAATTTTCACCGATGAAATGGTGACAATTGTCAACATAAGACTGCTTGAGAGGAGAGGTAAGAAGTATTAAATGCTTGAGAAGACCTCATGGTTACCTTAGAAGGTAAGGGTTATCCAATGGATAAAGATTTTACCCAAAGGATAAACTCTTGTGCAAAGGTTAAAGGGATAACCATGGTCAAAGAAATGAATGCTTGATGAGACCCCCGGGTTAGATGAGGGTTAAGTTAGGCAAAAAGTCTCTAACCATGCCACTAAGGGTTAGTTAACTATTAATGGTTTGAAGACTTTGGGGACAAATTTGTGAGAGTCCTTCCAAATTTGGGGGTATTCAACAAGTTAGCTTGTTGAAGGCATAAAGGCTTTAATGCCTTTTGAAGAGTTTACTCCAAATTTGAGAAGTGATCTCCTCAAATTTAGGGAAAGGGGATAATAGATGGGTTTAGGCTAATTGATTAGGATTAGATGGATTCTAGAAGAAATTAGGAAGAGGGTTAGGATGCAAGTGGGAGATGTAGGAAAATGCAAGTGGATGAGGAAAATTAAAATATATTGCTTTATTCAATTTGGTTGCAAGTTGGGAATATAAATAAATTAGATTTATTTAATTGGGGTGAATATTTAATTAAATGTAAATTTAATTAAAATGTAAAGAGAAGGAATTTAATTAAATAAAATGATTTATTCAATTAAATGATGTAAAGAGCTTAAGTTAATTTAAATAAATAAATTCAATAATTTATTTAATTAAATAGAAGAATGTGGGTGATTTAATTAAATTAGATTTAACTAAATAGAGGAATGAGAATAAAATGAACATTAAATATTTATTTAGGAATATGGTCATTTTTATACGTCTACATTTTGCCCCTCTTTGAAGTGACGTGTGTGCACATGTTGATTCAAAGAAAATGTTGTGTCATCATGATTTGGTTATGCTCAGTGTGATGTCATGTCAAGATGTTTATGTCGTGCCCCAAATTTGATAAATGTGCCCCAAAATTGATAAATGATGGTGATAATGCCCCCTCGGGAGATGAATCAAACATTTGAAAATTTGATTTGTTTTGATAAATGTGATTGCATTTTAAATTTTTGTCTATGTTGAATGCGATAAGTTGATTCATCTCCCGATAATGATGTATGTGAGGGTTAGAAATGAGACCACGAGCAATTTAGGTGCTTGTCCATGCAACCCTAATTTTTATTTACCCCATAAAAAGGTAAAAAGTGATTTATTTTGCCTCATTTGTGCTTGTTGACTTTGGAGAAAGTGACACCTGGAGAAAAAGACAAAATGCCAATTCGTTTTGCTTCTCATCGATTCGAGCGCGTGAAGGATGTCTCGGAGGCCCACCACGTATGGACCACCGGCAAGTCATCCTTTTTTACCCCTTTTGGATTTTTGTTTTGTCATTTTTGATCATGTTTTTTAATTTTACCACCCGAATTTAATGGTTTAGCGCGTCGAGGTTAAATCATAGCGCGTAGAGTTTAACGAAGTAGGGTAGCGTCTAGGTAGATTAGGATAGCACAGGGGTGGGTTAGGGTAGTGCATTGGGTTAGGTTAGCATGTCGGGGTCACAGGGAAGTGCATAGGGGGAAAAGGGTAGCGCATAGGAAAGACCTAGCGCATAGGGTTAGCAGGGGCTTGCATGGGTAGTGTAGGATAGCGAGTAGGTATGACCTAGTGTGTAGGGTTAGGTTCATAGCACAGGGCCAGGGTAAGATAGTGCATAGGGGTTTTTAGCGCTTTGGGCTAGTTAAGGTGGGGCATAAATAGGACAGGGTAGTGCATAGCCAGTAGCTTAGCACGTAGGGTCAATGGGGTAGTGCATTGATAGGATAGGGTAGCGCATTGATAGGACAGGGTAGCGCATAGCCAGCAGCTTAGCGCATAGATAAGATTTTTTCGCACATGAGCGGAAAAATTTGGGTAAAGTAGGATTTTGGATGAAAAACATAGGTAGGTTTCTACCAGTTTTACCAGGATGGGTGCGAATTGTCAGTCTACGTGTCTGTTGTCATTGTTTTGATAAGTTGTCCAATATGAGTTCTGATATAACTTTATTTGATTTGCAATATTTCAAGTTGATTTTGATATGAACTTGATTTGATATGCATTGTTTCAAGTTGATATATATGTGGAACTTGAGTTGTTTTACAAGCTGATATGATTGTGGAACTTGAGTTGTTTTACAAGCTGATATGAATGTGAAACTTGAGCTGTGTTACAAGTTGATGTGATTGTGAAACTTGAGTTGTGTTGCAAGTTGATGTGATTGTGAAACTTGAGTTGTATTACAAGTTGATGTGATTGTGAAACTTGAGTTGTGTTACAAGTTGATATGATTTGATATGGAAATGGATTTGATATGATGTGGAACTTGATTAGATTTTCAATGTTTCAAGTTGATATGAATTTGATTTTTCTAATAATTGATGTGATGAGGAAACTGATATTGGACTTGTTGTGTTTGTGACAAGAGCGTATTGGGGGTGTTTAGTCATGAGAGAGATTTCTGATATCGTGGTCATTGATACCATGATTGACATAGGCTGACAGGGATATCATTGAGAGGTGTGGCCTATCCTCTTTGTTAGAGATGCCTTGGTTTATCATTAACTAGGGTTTATTGACAGCGTTGGCTAAGAGGTGGCATAGTGACACGAACACCTTCCATTTGGCGATAGGTGAGATCACAGTGACACTTGAGGATTGCTACAGGATTCTGTGGATTCCTGTAGTAGGTGCACTTTTACCTTATGAGCAGATGGAGGAGGGTGGGACAGAGGCTCTTCGCTGGATTTTACAAGATGATATAGTTTGCGGATATGAGATCCCCTAGCAAGAGTTCATTGATTTGGATTACGCTCATCTACCATCAGTGCTGGCAGGATTCATAGGTGGTTTCTTATGTGCCGACCATAGGTTGAAGGGACTGGCAGTAGGATGGGGGTTGGTCTTGGAGGACATGGTGACACAAGGTCGTCGATTCGCATGGGGGTCAACTATGTTGGCCCACTTATACAGGGATCTGCATTAGGTGGTTTACTTGGGGTATAGCAGTCTATCAGCTAGACTTACACTACTATAGGTATGGGCATGGGAGCATATTCCCGCAACCAGGCCACTTGTGGACAGAGATAGGCCTGCTGAGTGCGCATATGCATATGGATATCGAGGGATAGTTGTCCAGCATAAGCTGGGCAAACTAGAGCATTGGAGGAGAGTGTTAGATGATATTGATATGGTCATCTGGAGACCGTACATGGACTGAAAGGTATGGGTAGAGGATGGGATGGAGATGCCCTATGTCTACATGTCCTAATTTTTGATAGGGTGGACGCCCTTTGTGATTGAGAGATTCTTGCATATGCAGGTGTTGCGGTAGTATGGTCATCAGCAGGGGGTTCTACAGGGAGCATGTTTTTATGCTCGATGGAGACATGATGTACCAGAGTGGGGACCCACTATTGATAGCATGGTGGTGGTTGAGGAGTTCTTCCACTTAGCTAGCTAGATATGGGATTACACCTATGGGGTAGTCGACACAGGGATGATAGAGGAGTTCGCCACACTATTTGGGGCACATGTTGTGGCTAGGATATCAGATCCAATAGAGATGATTCCCTCTTTTGATGATGATGAGGATGATGAGCAGCTCAAGAGGCTAGGGAGGGAGAGAGAGGATGGAGAGGAGCTAGATGAGGGAGGTGGGGATGGTGGAGGAGGTGATGGTGGAGGAGGTGGCTGAGGTTGACGAGGGGATAGAGGGAGAGGAGACAGGGGTGGAGATGGTGGTGATAGAGGGATTCAAGTGGAGAGAGTAGTGCGGCGAGTTGTGGTGGATAGAGGGAGAGGAGGTTTGGCTATTGGAGTTGGGGGTGAGGAGAGAGTAGGAGAGGTGATAGCAGTGGTGGGAGGGACTTGCGAGTTTAGACGGTCGACTCAGAGGAGGAGGTCTGATGTGTTACCTCCACTAGAAATGAGGACAGGGGGAGGGATAGGGGTACCACTTCATAGGTACCCATCCAGATGTGGATTTCGATGCACTAGGAGGACACGCAGATTAGGTCACTACAGTTATCACTGCAGCACCTACAGACATAGCTACTGGCGCATCAACGGTAGATTACACAGCTGACCACGAAGTGAGATACAGTTTTGGAGTGGTTGGGTCGAGTCGAGGCTCGAGCAGAGGCTTTGGAGAGAGCGGCGATGGGTGGCTCGATGAGAGATACCCTGAAAGAGGTGGCTTTGAGAGACAAGGAGGTGGAGTACTACGGGAGCCATTACGAGGATACAGTGCCTAGGGAGCGCCGAGTGCTGAGTTTTACAACTTCAAGATTCAGTCGATCCAGGGAGACCGGGTTGAGAATAGAGAGTAGAGGCATGACAGGGCCTACTAGACAGGATCCACCTAGAGATCTAGTTGCTAGGACATCTACTGTGAAACCATCACCCTCAATAGATAGTCATACCTAAGAGACGTTGTCTCCATTGTATTTTGATCATTTTGTTGTATTGGCACAGACATGACATATTTTGTACATTGATCATTTTTGACATCCATTTTCTTTGATCCTCATGTGATGTGTTATGGATGATGCTTTCTATATGATTTTGATGTTTCTATGGTGATGATGCAATGCTTAGATGTATTGTGATTTGATGATGTGTTAATGCATGATTTTATGAGATGTATCTTGAAAATGAGATGTATGATAATGATAAGCAGTGAGATGTATCTTGAAAATGAGATGTATGATAATGATATGTTGTGAGATGTATCTTGAAAATGAGATGTATGGTAATGATATGCTGTGAGATGTATCTTGAAAATGAGATGTATGATAATGATATATTGTGAGATGTATCTTGAAAATGAGATGTATGATAATGATATGATGTGAGATGTATCTTGAAAAATGAGATGTATGATAATGATATGCAACTAATTGTAAAATGATATGCAGCTAATTTGAGCATCCTCGTTCTTTGTTTGTCATCCCTGTATAGTCACATGTTTTTGCTTTCTTTGTAGGTATCATCATTGAGCATTGATTTGTTTGGGATATGTTGAAAATTTATACAAGCATAATGGTATAATTGAACCATAATGACCTAAGAAAAATTTACATGATTTTTGATTTTGCAAAATAGCACAAGCGTCAAGGTATAATTGAACTAGGATGACCTAAGTGTGGATTGTGTATAAACAGACAAGATTTAACCATTTGTATGCGCTAAGTGGAATCATGTCTTCAGTGATATGTTGTGAATCACATCTTGAGACAAGTATTTGCATAGTACAAGTGATCGCCTCATAGATAGAAAACTAAAAATTATTGTTTTCCCCATGACTTTCTCTAGCTTGATACATTGTTGAGAAAATGTAGAGGATCCAATAGTTCAAAAAGTTTAAGCACAAAATAGTCAAAACTTCATGCAAGATGCAAACCTTTGATACTTCAGAAAATCATCCATCATGTTTTGTGAATCTTTTTAAGTGATCAATGTTTGTTTTTGTGATTGTTTGAATTTGTTGCAAGTTTTTGATGTTCTAAAAGTACCACAAGTTTTGATCAATGCTACCCCTAGCTGAGTTTTCCTCTTAATGTGGATATGTACAGTGATCACCAAGCCATGGTGGGATATGGTGAAATGATTTGTGGATAAACCAAGATAGTGACTATGCTAAGTATGTCCTGAATAATGCGATAAAATATCGGGCGATGGCCAATAGTCCTGGACTGTGGATATAACGGCTTGTGAGTATAGATAGATAGAGGAGTTGTCCTCTCACAATAGTGTATGTTGCCAAGTTTTCACCAGTTGCTTTTATTGTACATTTTTATTTGCTTTTTCTTGATTTTTTATTTTTATTTTTTTTTCGTGCATTAGACTGCTCAAGTGTAGTATTTTTTCAGATGGATGTTGTTAGTTGGTTCATTGAGCACATCTCCTTCTAAAGTTGTTAGTTGGTAAGCACCTGAACCATATGCTGATATGATGACATAGGGACCTAGCCAGTTATGTTCAAATTTCCCTTTCTTTTCTTGATCTTGCTGATTTCTAGGATTTTCCTTGAGTACTAGGTCACCACTTTTAAAAATTCTACAAATGACCTTGTGGTTGTAGCTTCTGTACATGCGTTGCTGATATACTTTGAGGTGAGTGTAGGCACATTGGCATCTTTCATCAAGAAGTTCTAGCTCTTGTAGTCGTTTGACTCGATACTCTTCATCTAGAATTAGGCCTTTCAAAGAGACTCTAAGAGATGGAATTTCTACCTCCAGGGGTAAAATTGCTTTTGATCCATATACCAATGAATATGGTGCAGCTCCCGTAGGTGTGTGGATGCTAGTTCTGTATGCCCAAAGTGCTAGATTGAGTTGTACGTGCTAATCTCTGCCTGTATCATTCACTATTTTCTTTAGGATTTTCAATATTGTTTTGTTGGATGCTTTGCCTGACCATTCCCCTGTGGGTAGTAAGGTGTAGAGAAACAATGTTGGATTTTGAATTTTTCACATAGTTCTCGTACATCTTGGTTCTTGAAAGGTTGTCCATTATCTGTGATGATGGAACTTGGAATGCCATATCTGCGTATTAGATAATTAAGAATAAAAGAGGCAATTTGTTTCCCAGTCACTATTTTCATGGGGACCGCTTCAATCCACTTGGTAAAATATTTTGTTGCAGTTATAATGAACTTGTGTCCATTTGAAGATGAAGGATGAATTTTGCCAACTAAGTCTAGTCCCCACTGGCAAAAGGGCCAGGATGTTGTGAATGGTTGCAGTTCTTGTGTTGGTGCATGTATAAGATTGCCATGGAGTTGGCATTTAGGACACTTTTTTGCAAAATGGTAAGAGTCTTTTTCCATTGTTGGCTAGTAATATCCCATTCTCAGAATTTTTTTAGCAAGAGTAGGACCACTTGAATGTGTGCCACAGATACCTTTGTGAAGCTCTTGTAAAGAAGAGTCAGATTCATTACGATCCAGGCAACAAAGAAGAGTACCATCTAGACCTTGATAGTAGAAAGTATCAGCAGTGAGAGTGTAATGGGCAGCTTGCCGGATAAAGTTGCATTTTTGGTTTCAGGATAGGTCAATGGGTAGGATATTGCTTTTAAGATAGTCATATATCAGTCCATATAATGGAGAGTCAGAACCGGTCAAGGCATAGATAACATGGGAATCAGAATGGTCATAGGTTGGGGAGAACAGTTGCTCTACCAGAAACTCATAACGACTCTGTTTCTCTGGAACTTGTAGTAGTCAAGCGATAGTAGCCATTGCATCGACTGCTCTATTGTCCAACCTTGGTATTTGCTCAAAGGTGATGTGTACAAAATATTGTTTGAAATCATCCACCATTCGTTTGTATGGTAGCAGTTTGTCGTCCTTCGTCTGATAGTCATTATTGATTAGATTGATGATTAGTTGTGAATCTCCGTAGACTTTTAATTCTATGATTTTCCATTCCACTGCCATTTTGATGCCTATAACCAGTGCCTCATATTCAGCCACATTATTTGTGCATGGAAACATGAGCCTATAAGATATTGGTATGGTGTGCCCATCAGGAGTGATGAATGGAATGCCAGCACCTGAGCCATGTTGAGTATAGGATCCATCAAAGTATAGGGTCCATTTTTTGGTGGAAATAGAAAGAACATCCCTGTCTGGAAATTCGATCTCCATTGGTTGTTTTCCAAGTAGTGGTGCTTCAGCTAGTTGATCTGCAATTGCTTGTCCTTTGATAGCTCGTCGCTCTATGTAGTGGATATCAAATTCACTGAGAATCATGACCCATTTAGCCAATCTGCCTGTAAGAGCTACTTTGCTAAGTAAATATTTGAGAGGATCAATTTTTGCTATGAGCTTGATTGTATGCGCTAGCATGTAATGCTGGAACTTTTGAGAAGCAAATACCACTGTTAGGCAAGCCTTCTCAATGAATGTATAGTTGAGTTCATATCTATTTAATGTCCTGCTAATGTAATAGATAGCTCTTTCCTTGACTTATTGATCTTCCTGTGCTAATAATGCCCCCAATGATATATATGTTGTTGAAATATAGAGAATAAGTGGTTTCCCTGCTATTGGTGGTGCTAGAACTGGTGGATTCCTTAGATATTGCTTGAATTGATAGAATGATTCTGCACATTTGGCTTCCCATCTAAATGGTACATTTTTATGTAGCAAATGGTTGAATGGTAGACTTTTATCTGCTAGTTGAGAAATGAATCACCTGATTGACTGAAATCATCCTTGTAGAGATATGAGTTGGCCGATGTTCTTTGGTGGTGGCATCTCCATTATGGCTTGTACCTTTGCTGGATCCACTTCAATACCCTTAGCTGAAACTATGTAGCCTAGTAACTTGCCTAATGTAACCCCAAAGGCACACTTCTTAGGGTTGAGCCTGACTTGGAATTTCTCCAATCTATCAAAAATCTTTTCTAAGATGCTTAAATGTTCTACTCAGGTAAATGATTTAGCTAGTAAATCATCAACATAGTCCTCCATGAAGGTATGCATCATGTCATGAAAGATTGTTGTCATCGCTCATTGATAAGTTGCCCATGCATTCTTTAGGCCAAATGGCATGATATTCCAACAGTACGTTCCCCAAGGACAAGTAAATGTTGTTCTATCTTGATCCTCTGGGCCTATCTTGATTTGATTATAGCCTGAAAAACCATCCATTAATGATAGCATTGCATGGCTTGCTGTGAGGTCCACAATTATGTCGATACTAGGCAAAGGAAAGTCATCCTTTGGATAGGCTTTGTTGACATCTCTAAAATCAGTGCATATTCTGATACTGCCATCTAGTTTGGAAACTGGTACAATGTTGGAAATCCATTCAGCATAGTCAATAGGTTGAATAAATCCAATGTCTAATAGTTTCTTGAGCTCAGCTTTGACCATGAGTGCTACATGTGGATTCATTTTCCTCATTTTTTGCTTAACAGGCTTAGCTCCTGGAGTAATAGACAAGTGATGCATGATTAGATGTAAATCAATCCCAGGCATATCTGCATATGACCAAGCAAAGTTGATTTGTTTTTTTTTTTTAAATTGGATAAACTCTGATCTTTCTTCCTCTGTCAAAGATTCTGCAAGGTGTATGTTTTTGGCTGCTTTTGTTGTACCAATGTTGATTGATTGAGTGGGCTCAATCAATATGGGTGATCTCTCTTGATAATGTTTAAGAAGAGTTTCAAGTCTCCCATCTTTAGGTGCCTTAAAAAGGTTTTCACCCTCAAATCCGTCCTTTATTTTTACTTTTTTGTGATCTATTGCTGCCATTGACTAGTTTTCAGCAGTAGATCCTTTATTTTGTTCATTTTTGCAACTGAGAGACTTGGCACTCCCCTGATTGCAGATGTCATTACTTTGTTCACTGGTAGAGTTTGTTTCTAGGTTAACGGTGCACAAGAAATGGATAATGGATTCATCATTCAGGAAAATTGGTATGTCATGGGTTTCAAGTTCGTCCCAGTCTATGAGGTAAGGAGTCATTAGGTGGATCAAGTTCAACTACTGTAAGTGTCAGGATGGAGGTATTATCATGGTTGGTTGTGATATTAAAGAAATTAAGGATTTTGTTGAGGTCTTCGATGGTATCATCTTTTGTGTAGACTTGCTCGTAATGTCACTGCTCATTTTCTTTAGCGTCATAGATATTTTGTGGACCAAATTCAAGGACTCTAAGTTCTATGTCATGTTCTTCTTGAGAGATGGGTGTATGACTGTCATTTTCAGCAACATCTTCAGTAATATTGGAACAACTGCCCCATTCATATTCATTGGAATCAGTCTCAGAGGTATTATCCTAGATTCTAGCAGTGTTGTGGACAGGTATGTTGTAGGGTGAAAACAGGTCTTTGATGATTGATACAAGTCTGATAGTTTTCTTTGATTCGGTGTCAGATCATGCTTCCACTCTTTGCATTTGTTATCAGGAGGTGATTCCTTTTTGTTGAACATTGGTGCTTGAACATGATGTACTTTTTGCAGTAGAGGCTTCCTTCTTTTGTTTGATGGGCTTCTCTTGATGTTGTTTTCATTCTTGATATTCATGTTCTTTGTGTATTGTCTCTGCTGACTCAAATAGTGCCTCCTGCCAAGAGTTCTCTTTGTATATCTTCTTTTCTTTCCACTGAGGTTTTTGGTATTTTCTTGGTGTCTTCCTTGGTGGTAGAGTGTGTTCATAACCTAATCCTATTTTGTATTTACTAAATTATGAAAGAGGATCTAATGTTTCTATGAATCCTTCCTGACGTTTGCTGATAGGTCCTTTGCCATTGTATCCCATTTGTTGCATGATTAAGTAGCCTTTTCCATATAGGTGTGTTGGTATAGCTACTTCCATAGTAGCTGCTCTATCTTCTTCCTTATCCTTGTATAGCCAACTAAGGATGTCTTTTTCCTCTAATTCATGTGCTAGACTGTCTAATTGGATGAATTTGCCATCAAACTTGGTGATGGGCTGTGTTGCTTGATGTGTTGATGTTGTAGGTAATCCATGAGATTTAGGTGATGTTGGTAAGTTGGCTAAACACAATGGTTCTAAAGAGTATTCTCCCATGCCTTGCTCTTTGATTTTCATTTTCTTCTTGAAATCCATAGATAGTGATTTGGACTTTTCTTGCTGAAGATCTGGTGTTGAGTAACTTTGTTTCTCTCTATTATGTGGAACCAAGCTATCTTGAGCTGCCCCCATAGCATTACAATGTTGAAATGGGTTATGATCTATTGATATAGAAATCTCCTGTCCATTGTAGGGGAACTTAACAGACTGATGATAAGTAGAAGGTACTGCTTGCATTTCATGTATCCAAGGTCGACCCAATAAGATATTATATGTGAGGTCTATGTCTAAGACTTGGCACATAGTGTCCTTTTGTATTAGTCCTACTTGAATTGGCAACATTACTGTTCCTTTAGATGATCTTTCTTCATCATCATATGCTTTGATAGTGATCTTTTTGTGTGGATCAATATATTTCTCAGAGAAGCCTAATGCACGGATAAGTTTCAAGGTACAGATATTGAGTCGAGCTCCTCCATCTATTAATATTCTTTTGACTCAATGCTTGTAGACCAAGACTTCAATGTGGAGTGGAGTATTATGTGGATGGCTCAATGAGATATTATCATGCTCAGAAAAGGTGAGGTTATGAGGCCCTGTCATATGAGCCACCATGGCTTGGAATTTGTCAGCATCCAGATCTTGAGGTACATTTGTTTCCAATAGTGCTTGTTCCAAGATGTCTTTGTGTTTTGGCAAAAGTTTTAGCAACTCTAGTATAGATATTTGAACACGAGTTTTGCGCAGTTGACTAACTAGATCATATTGAATCTTGGGTATGGTGCTTTTTGTTGACGTATTCCCCTTCAAGACATATTTTTGAGCTTTGGTGGTTACATTGACGGATTCATGTTCCCTCGTCTTTGATTGTGATGGCGTTTACTTGATTGTCTTCGGCTGATATATGATTGATGCTGTTATTGTATATATGATTGATATGAGCTCCATGTGTATCATTTGAGGTTGAAGCTCCATCCTTGTTGTAGTTTGGAAGAGGATTCTTAAAGGCTCCATGGTCACCGTTTGTCTTGAGACCATCGACTGTTAAATTGCCTTTATCAATCATGTCTTGAACAATTTTTTTCAGTCTCATGCAATCATTTGTTTGATGACCTTTGTTGTGATGAAAATCACAAAAGTGTGATTCATTCCACCAGGGTGGTTTGATTTGTGGTTCAAATTTGTTGATAGCTAGTAAGGAGATAATTTTGTTTGCCAAGAGTTCTCTGAATGTTGACTCCAAGGATTGTCCTAGTGGTGTGTAAACGCATTTTGGAAAGTTGTTGGTGTTACCGCGTGAGTTTGTATTTGGTCCTTGATTGGTGTTATTGTTTTGGGTATTGTTGGTGTTGTTTGTGTTGAGATGATCTTGATTGGCATTCGGTGCATAAGTGTTAGTGCCTTGGTTAGCACCTTTTGGATTCTTTGTAGCTTGAGGATTACTTGATAAAGCTAACACTGGTTGTTTGGACTTTGTATCATTAGGATCATTTCCTTCTTCATTTCCAGTGTTTTTATTTCTAGTCCAGAATCTGGATTTGTCTAAGTTGTTATTGTAATTGGATGAATTTGTTCTTTCTTTGAAGAATTTCAATGTTCCTTTCTTGACACATGCCTCCTCTACTTGGATGCCATTTTCAATTAATTTGGCAAAAGATGGTATGCATTCAAGTTTTAGTATATAACTCATCTCACTATTCAAGTTGTCGATGAAAATTTCCATCTTTTCTTTTTCGGGCACATCTCGAGGATATCTCGAAACCATACATCGCCAATGTTGAAGGAATACCATGAATGTTTCATTGTTTTTCTGCTTGGTATTACAGACATCAAGCGTAGTGATAGCATGTTGAATGTTGTAGGAATGTTGATTTATGAATTTGTTGACTAATTCATCAAATGATCTAACAGGAGGTGTGATTTTGGATAACCATTCCATTGTTTGTCCTCCAAAGCTTCTTGGGAATAACCTCATCAAATAGGTGTCATCATGGGCAAATTCAAGACTCATGGTACAAAATTCCCGAACATGATCACGAGGATCACTTTTCCATCATATTTGTCAAATTTAGGAATATCTAAGTTTGGGGGAAAAGGTACCATGTTTAACCATCTATCAAAAGGGTAAGGACAAATTTCAGTCGAGTACCGTACTGTTGTCCCTTGTTGCATGTCTTGCATTTGTCTATGTAACATTTACATTTGTTGAGTGAGAGAAATCAAAGGCACATGTGTTTTCCAAGGGAAGAGTTCTTCCCTTGCATGATTTCTAAGTTGGAATGGTGTGTGCAAGGGTATGCTTGGCTCAGGGATGTTTTGCTCGAGCAAATTCTATTCTGGTAGATTTTGTTCAGGTATGTTTTATTTAGGGTCACGTGCTTCCTCCTCTCTTTGTCATTCTTGATAGTCATAATGTCGAGATCTTGTTCTAAATATATCAGTGTCAAAGTCTTTAGGGATTTTAACTCCTTTGCTTGTGAGCATGAGTAGGTATTTCTCTTTGTCGTTTTCCATGAGTCTTTCCACAAGTTTTTGAAATGAAACACTTTCTTGACACTCTTGGAGGAGTTCCTCAGAAATTTCAATGTCTTCTAGATTTGGACATTCGAAAGGGTTTGATAATCTTCGATCCATGTTGGACTCTGGTTGCATTTGGCTTTGTTTGTTTCGTTCAGAGCGTGTAACAATGGACATCTAGTAGAAACTTTCTGTGATAAAGGGAATGAACTCCTCTTCGATGTTTTCTTCAAGGGTTGGTGGTTCAAACCAAGGTATATTGTAAGTGATGCACACTTTGGGGAATAAGGCCGGATTGATCTTTCCTCCTTGATTTAAGCGTTGACTGAATGTTGATTTTTGACAAAATGCTCTACTCCTCAATGGTTCCTTGTCAAATTCATTGGTTTTGTCTTGAAGATATAAGCACATATGACGAAGGAATGTTCGATGAGATTTAAAGAGTTGGCGATTGATGTATAAAAATTTATTTCATTTGGCAAGTTTCAAAGAACTGGGTTGTTGTTTCCTCAACTTAGTGTTATGATAAATACTCTTTCTTTTCAAAATATGAGGATTAGTCATGCACAAGCGATCAATGGTTTCCTTTGATTTGTTTTGGATTTAGTTATCTTGTTTGGAAACTCAAGTTTTACTTTATCAAATGAAGGTTTAGATGCCCCCTCATGACAAAGTGTGTCAAATGATGTGGAATAAGAGTTTTCCCAATATGGAAACTCAATTTGACAACTTGGAGTTTAGAACAAGTGTGTTTTTTGATAGAAATCCATTTGATTTGAAGGACCTTTTGATGCGTGTGATGATGCTTCCTGATTTTGATAGGAGAGGTGTGTTTTATCTCGCGACTAGTTTTCAGATTTTGATAACTTTGTTTGACAGAAAACTTGCTTTGGGAAAAGTTTTTGGTACTCGGTTTTGATTTTCTGTTTGATGAAGTTCAGGCTGAGGAAGGAAAGCTTCCTAAATTGTTTTCAGATTTTTCAAAAATAGCCTTTGTTTTGCCCCCTGTTTTCTTGGTTTTTGCTATGCGCTATAGAATTTCCTCAACGCACTAGAGAATAGACTCCACGCGTTAAGCTGCCCTCTATGACACGCTAACTAGTTTGTTTTGATTTTGTCTTGGTCTAAAAGGTTATGCACTAATATGGGCTGCCAATGCACTAACTGATGGTCTCCACGTGCTAATTCGTGATCCCCACGCGCTAAGTTGTTGCTTCAATGCGCCAGAGTATTTTCAGAAAGCACTACTTTTAAACTATTAGTGTTGGATTTTGATGAAGCACTAAAGTTCAGATTGAATGTGCTAAATTGAAGTTCGAGTGCGCCAAAGGATGGTTTCTATGCGCTAAGAAGTTTCTCTTATGCACTAAATTACCCTGATAGTTTGACTTGGTTGTTTTTCTGCAATTTTTGGAACTTTGTTTTCAATGATGATGGATGATTTTCTGAAGTAATAAATGAAAGCACAGCACAAAAGAAGCAACCATTTTGCTTAGTCTAAACAATGAGTGTATGTTCTGCGAGGATATGTTCAAATCCCCAATGTTTTAACAAGTTTAGATACACCAACATACAATTCAGTCAAACTCTTTATTCAAGGGTCATAAGTAATATCATAGCCCACTAGTCTTGATACTCCGTCAGCTCAAACAGCCTTGTCACCCCTAGGGGGCGCTCATTTTTTTGCCTTTTGCCAGAAATTAACCTAAAGTGAATTGCTTCACAATTGAGTAGTTATCTTGGGGGCGAATTCTTCCCCACCCTTGCACTATGATATTACAAATGTCTGGATACTGACTCAGCTCAAAGTTTCTATGCTAAAGTTCGTAATCAGGCTTCCCATTCAACTGTCAGTGATAAACTCCATCAGGAGGCTTCCCAACCTTTAGAACAAAGGCTTTACGTATCTCAAGGATACTGGGGGAATGCTAATCTCTGCGCGCAACCGTTGAAAAGGACTTTCATCACTTTCCTCTTTTGATTATAGTGGGTTGGAACACTTGGCTTCAAAGTTATTCCCCACTTAGGTTATTCCCTTCACACCGGCCAAAGAATGGCTTTAAGAGTTTTTCAACCCCTCGGGAAGGCAGGCCTGCTAAAGGATTTAATGCAATAAACACTGAAAGCGTAAGAGTGGTCTGGCTTTTTTATCACCTAGTTAAGGGGAGAGCATATTCCTTCCACTTTCGTAGTAAAGCAAACAAGTATTCTTTTTAACTTTTCATTGCAATGATTTGATAAAATATATATGCAGATGTTGCTCCACAAAAACATGGTATTTATTTTATCCCTTCAAAGCAATGATTTTTTGATCTAGGAAAAGAGCCTGGTCAACAAAGCAACTTCGAGATTTGGTCAACAAAAGAAATCGATTAAAAGGGGAAGATCTTCCCTCTTTGATTTTGAATGAATTTGGTCATGTGTGATTATTTTACTTTGGAAAAATTTGAAGTGGATCCTTTTATGCACCAAAGGATGGTGAAGTTTTTTTTAAAGCCCTTTGTTTGCAACAAAAGAAAGATTTGTCTTGTTCTTTTTTAGCCCAAAATGAAAAATTTTCTCCTAGAAAAAGCAAGAAAGATGTTTTTGTGGTTCTTTTTATTTGCCCAAAATAAGGTGAGTTCAATTTTATCCAACAAGAATTAAAAGACTCTAAATTTTAACTAACTTAGCTAAGTTAGAAAAAATTTAAACTATTGTAATTCTTAAACTAAAACTAAGCTCCACCTCCAAGAAACTGTCAAGAATCCTGCAAAATACCAATCAAAACAGTTAGAAAAACCTTGGCTTTTGTGGACTTCTACAAGTCTAGATTTAATCTTGGTTACAAATTAATTTTTTTTGCCTTCTGTCTATGATGTACTACAGAAAAGACTGTATGCGCTATAGGATAACTAGGATGCGCTATCAAACAAACTCGATGCACTGAAATGTCTTCCGAATGCGCTGCTCTGTTAAGTTCCCATGTTGAGACCTACAGGAAAAATGTTAAAATGTCTATGCGCTAAGTGATGGTCTACATGCACTAGGAAATGAGTCCTACGCGCTAAATAGTGAGTCAGATGAGCTGGTATGTTAACCAGATGCGCTAAGGGATGTTCCCCATGCGCCGATTCCTATTTCCTGTGTACCTGCAAAAGTGATTAGATTTAAAAACTGATTTGATTAATGAGGTTGAGCCCCACGGTGGGTGCCAAAATGGTATGCGGGAAAAGTGGTTTGATGAAACTCAAAATGTGAAAAATATTGTTCAAAGGGCTTGTCCACACACCCACAGGACTTCTTGATGCAAGTTATGGAGTCATGAAGAATGACTCAACTTCCCAAGGTAGGTTACATGGTTCTCTATCTCACAAGATCCCTCAAGCCAATGCCTTTGCTCTCAGATCACTGAGCAAAGTGACTTAGGGATGACGAATGCAAGAATGAGGGATGCTTCAGATTGATTTTAACATGAAATACATCCTATTTATGCATGATTCTATAAATGAGTTAAACTAGATTATAAGATGACAAGGTTAGTAGCAATATTATCCTAACATGCTATACTAGTTATGATTTAAGCTAATGATAATAGAAATACTCTAAAATGCTTATTAGATTAATTCTTATTACAAAGAGAGGCTAGATGTATTTATAAAATTGAGCATAAGTGAGATACTAAAAGCTTGATCCTTCAAATGGAGGAATGAGAGCTCTATTTATAGGGAAAATAGGACAATGGATGGTCAATATTGGAGGAGTTAATTAAGGGTCGGGATTGAAAGTTATCAATCCATGTTTACAATTTTCACCAATGAAATGGTGACAATTGTCAACATAAGACTACTTGAGAGGAGAGGTAAGAAGCATTAAATGCTTGAGAAGACCTCATGGTTACCTTATAAGGTAAGGGTTAAGGTTAGGTTAGGGTTATCCAATGGATAAAGCTTTTACCCAAAGGATAAACTCTTGTGCAAAGGTTAAAGGGATAACCATGGTCAAAGCAATGAATGCTTGATGAGACCCCTGGGTTAGATGAGGGTTAAGTTAGGCAAAAAGTCTCTAACCATGCCACTAAGGGTTAGTTAACCATTAATAGTTTGAAGACTTTGGGGACAAATTTGTAAGAGTCCTTCCAAATTTGGGGGTATTCAACAAGTTAGCTTGTTGAAGGCATAAAGGCTTTAAATGCCTTTTGAAGAGTTTACTCCAAATTTGAGAAGTGACCTCCTCAAATTTAGGGAAAGGGGATAATGGATGGGTTTAGGCTAATTTATTAGGATTAGATGGATTCTAGAAGAAATTAGGAAGAGGGTTAGGATGCAAGTGGGAGATGTAGGAAAATGCAAGTGGATGAGGAAAATTAAAATAAATTGCTTTATTTCAATTTGGTTGCAAGTTGGGAATTTAAATAAATTAGATTTATTTAATTGGGGTGAACTATTTAATTAAATGTAAATTTAATTAAAAAGTAAAGAGAAGGAATTAAATTAAATTAAATGATGTAAAGGGCTTAAGTGAATTTAAATAAATAAATTCAATAATTTATTTAATTAAATAGAAGAATGTTGGTGATTTAATTAAATTAGATTTAACTAAATAGAGGAATGAGAATAAAATGAACATTAAATATTCATTTAGGAATATGGTCATTTTTATACGTCTACACCTGTAATCTGATTTTTTGAATGATTCAATCTTACATACCTCGAAGTCTTCTGATTATTCTGATTTTCAGGTTCCTGCACTTCTCCACCGGCAGCAACAATATCAGAGTTAACGGTCTCTACCAGATCATTCTGCTTCAATTCTTCAGTCTAAATAGGCATTAGAACATGTTGACCATCATCATATCCGCATGCTCTAATTTATTTTTCATAGATCTCATCAACCTTCACATTTTCTCTTTCCACTATCTTTCTTAGTCTCTTATTGTAGCACCGATAGGCTTTTCTCTTTGTTGAATATCCTAAGAAAAGTCCTTCATCAAACTTTCCTATATCATCATCTCTCTTGATATAACACTTGCTTTCAAGAATTATGAAGTATCTCACAGTAGGAACATGACCAAACCATAGCTCATAAGGAGTCTTACCAATATCACCTTTTATATGTATTTAGTTGAATGTGTAAATAGAAGTGGTAACATCTTCTCTCCAATAGATCTTTAGAACATTCCCTTCAATCAACATAGTCCTTGCAGCATCCAAGATAGTCATGTTCTTCCTTTCAACACTTCCATTCTGTTGTGGGGTTCTAGGAGCAGATAATTTTCTTCTAATCCCATGCTTCTCACAAAATGAATTAAACTCACTAGAACAAAATTCTCCTCCTCTGTCAGATCTTAGCCATTTCACCTTCAGTCTATCTCGGTCTCAACCTTTGCTTTGAATATCTTGAATGTATCTAATGCTTATGATTTCTCTTTCAAAAAGAAAACCCACATCATCCTAGAATAATCATCAATCAGTAACATAAAATATATGTCACCCTGCACACTTCTAATGTTTGTAAGTCCACGTAGGTCAATTTGCACAAGATCTAGTAATCCATCAGTTGTATACTTCTTTCTCTTGAAAGATATTCTTGTTTTCTTATCCATTTGACATTCTTTACATACCGGATTAGCAAGCTTAACAATTTTAGGCAGATCTCTAAAAGCTTAAATAGAACTTATCTTAATTATTGAATCAAAATTAACATGACACATTCTCCTATGCCATAACCAACTTTCATCAATCTAATCAATCAAGCAACTTTTCTCACCAGCATTCAAATGAAACTTATTAGCTTCAGTCTTAGTTCTATATGAAATCTCTATACCTGAGGCATTTAGGATCTTGCATTTTCCATTCTTGAATTGTAAGTCATAACCTTTGTCAACCATCTATCCAACCCTTAAGAGATTATACTTCAAACCTTCAACATACAAGACATCATTAGTATTATTCTTACCATCAAAAGAAATAGAACCTCTACCACTGATCACACAGGCTTTGTCATACCCAAATCTTGCTATTCCACCATCATACCTCTCGATACTCACAAATTTTATTTTATCACCGATCATATGATGTGAATAACCATTGGCAATCACCCATTCATCTTTCTCTTCAACTTTAGCAGCTAAATCTTTCTCCTCAATAGTGCAACCTATGGAATCAACAGGTACCAATCCACCTTCTTTGATAGCAATAAACACAACTTCATCTCCTTTTGATTCTTCATCGGTAACACCTTCATCAACAGCATAATAATAGTTTTTTTTATGCTTATACTTCCGGTTAGACTTGTAAGGCTTATCATACTTCTCATGCTTCTCATTTCTATCATGCTTAACAAATTTATCATGCCTATCATATTTAACCATTCTCTTCGGGCACCTAGAAGCAATATGTCCTATCTTATTGCAAGAGAAACATTTCAAAGGCAATTTTCCATCATACTTATGTTGGAATCCAAGAACATTGAGAGGAGCAGTGAATCAGTGTTCTACCGGCAAGATCAATTTTAACCTTATTAACATTGTAATTCAGTAACCGGTAAACATAAAAGAATATAATGGCAAATATATTATAAGCAACCACAAGAGCATACACCATAACACAGAGATTTATATGTGGAAAACCTCAAAGAGGAAAAACCACAGTGGAATTGGTGACCCACAATATCTATCCACTATGAATAAATATTATAATAGGGGCCTGCACATGCAGGAAGACCAACAACCTAGAGCACACTTCTCATCACAAAAGGAGCCTCACTGACTAAAAACACCAAATATGGAGTTACAAACAAAATTTTGAACTCTGAAAGTGCATCTGCTATGCTAGATGAGTTCCGCTTAAAGAATAGTTTGTACTGGTTTTCACTATGTCCTCCCTTACTGGTATCTTGTTTCGCTTCCCAAACCTATAAACTTGTTAGACACAATGCATCACTAAGAGGGGGGTGAATCAGTGGTTCTCAAACTTTTCCCTTTAGCAACCCTATGTGAGTATACCAGTTAATAGATCTAATTGAATACAGACTCACCAGTTAGTGGGGAGACTAATCACAAATGCATTCACACATAAAGGGACATCCCATAACACCAACATATATGAGGAAACCCAAGATGGGAAAAACCTCGGTAAGAAATGTTGTTGGAGACTACTACTCCAATCCAACCTCACAATGAAACACTTCAGTTACAACATTTAGGGCACCAACCCAAGGAGTTCCACTCCAGTAGTTTATGTGTACCAACCCTTGATTTTAAGGCACCAACCCAAGGAGCTACAACCCCTGCATTGAGCTCCAACTCAGTGAATAGAAAAACATATCTCTCTGTTGGATCTCTTGTCCAGTTCACTACCAGTTCTCTCTCTCCCAACTCTCTCTTCCGGTTGCCTCTTCTCTCTGCTACTCTGCTACTCTTCATTGGTACTACACTCTGTTGGTTCTATGTTTGCCTTCTCTACAATTTCCTTCACTTCTGCTCTGCCGGTATGGACACTACCAGTTTTCTCACTATTATCGGTTGATCCTCTCAACCTGATTCTCACTAGCACACCCTCAATCTCTTTTCAAACACTCATTGAGTACTTGACTGATTTTCTTTCACATATAGAAGAAACACACTCCCTTTTTGAAGAAACCTTCAATGATTTTGGCTTCCTTATTTATAACCTAGTCTTTTTGCCAAAAGCCAATTCAAATCTCAGGCTGTTGGGGTTTCCTCATCAACCTCGAGGCAAACCAAATCCAATCAGATCTTATCTGATTTGATTTCCCAGATATCTATCTACACATCACCACCATTAATGTGCCTTCAAAAACATGTTTACTATGTTTAGCAAACATGGAAAGTCAGTCGGCGAGACACAAGATCAATCACCATTAATGGTTCGCAGATTTCCTCATCAACCTCATCCTGCACCTGGACACTCTGCATCGATCACCTCAATTCAACATTCCTTGAGCCACACACCTTTGTAATGCCTCTGTAACACACCCCATGATTCATAGGGTCTGCCATTAATATCAACCAACTCTGCAACAACCTCATCAATGCACACCCCATCTACAGCTACATGCATCTCCGCCACCTTGACTCCACATGTCATCCATGTCAGCATCCACCTCTGCTTTGAACAACTATGTCAGTATGGGTTAGATCACCAACCAACTACATTACCAGGTTCATCTACTGGCTTACTAATCCTTCTGGTTAAACCCTCAAACTGGTCTTTCATCAACCTTGCACTTTGCTTCTCTTCCGATGGAACACTCAACCGGTCAGCACTCTTGCTAACCTACCTTATGCACATCTTCATCAGATGGGAAGTCTTCTGCATCTGCACCTTGTCCATATTATCGATGGACTTACATACTGGTAAACACTCTTGATGACACCATGTCATCAACCTTCAATAGACTCCATCTTCAATCTAGCCATTTTTCTTTGTCTGCATCTGCTCAGCCGTGCCTTCTTCTTGATCACCTCAGACCATATCTCAGCCAGTTTTTCAAAGTGACAAACCCCTCACTCTTCATCTATATCAGCAACTCAGCAAGTCTTCTTTGTTGGTCCAGTGCATATCCCTTATTATTATGTACTTGAGGCATTCCTTGGATTCACCGATAGATCTAGTGTGAGCATTCAAACACCTGCCTTTACATCTACATCCTGCAATGCACTCATGTGGCTTCCCTATTTGTACAACATATCTTCAAATAGGCACATATGATCTAGTGTGGGAAAATTCATTGTCAGTCATCTCTTCACATGGTGACTGCATCTTTATCCAGTGGGAATCTTGTTGTTTTGCAACCATACAACATACTAGTGATTTTTACATCTTCCTCTTCATATGTTGATGTGATTTAGGTAACATTTTTCCTCTTCATCACAAACAATAGCTCAAGCACCTTGCCCATCCTGATTGCACACTGGTCATGGGCTTTCCAGTTGACCACTACTCACTGTCAACACAGCACTAACTAGTTGATATCCTTTCCTTATCGGTGATAGACTATACCAGTAACCTATCCATTTCATTCACACAAGTCAGACACTAACTTTTGTACCGATGGCCTCACTGATCATTCCTCTGAATGACATTCTCTCCCTTACCTTACCCGTGTTCTACAACAAAAGGTGATATCAAAGATATCTCATCCTGTACTCATCCATGATAGTGTTGCACATACATCTCTTATAATGATAGTCATCTCATACCGGTTGACATCAATGACAACATAATGCCAATAGTCTCCCCCTTTGGCATTGTTGTCAACTCATGTAGTATCTGGCATACTACAAAATATTTCTCCCTCTTTGACAACAATGGCAAAGGGCACTATCAGGGTATCATTCCTCCTTGTATCTACAGAGAACTGACATAAATCTTTATCCCCATTTATCTTCATTGGATGCATCTCCTCCTTTAATACCACTTGTTACATCTTCTCAAGTCATAGCACTTGAGATGGAGGACTCAACCATCAACTAACACCAATTGAGTATGCAAATATGATACTATTTGTTAAAGCACTCAATTGCAGAAAGATGTGTCAGTGAATACTACCTACCTGCCGATCAAACTGCATCACCTCCCATTTGATCCAAAATTTCTTTATAAGCAAATGTGATTGTACTATGAATACAACCAGCCAAATGACAAGTAGATACCCTTGACCATAAGATTCTCTTGGGTATTCCTACTGCAATTTCCATCATCTTTAGTTTAGGAAGTCATTATCCTCACAAGTTCAAGCATGTTAGCTATGTCTCATAAACACTTTAACTCCCCCTGGGTCATACATCTCAAGTACTTATTGCCCATCTAGTCCAATACCAAGATGCCACTCAACTCCATATACCAGTTGAGTTTTGCACATATGATCATCTGATGATCTTTAGCTCCATCATATCCACCATAGCCTATGACATGATCCTGGATCTTCACAAAGTCATACAATAAAATCATCATGCCATAAATTAAACCGGTTAGCCCAAAAACATGCATGCCTGCATGATCAACCATCAAGCCAACATATGTCATTCAAGTCTTCATCAACACCACCTAAGACATAACTTCTTATTCCATTTTATCAAGGCTAATGCAATGATCTCCAACCTCATTGTCTTACATAACCTGCAAGTACCTATTTAGCATTCATGTCAGTAACATCCTGCACATACCGGTTCATTGTACCAATCCATTATCACTATCGAAGCACCTTCCTATGACTCTTGACATTTTGTGTCACCTTGTATCTGATTTCAATTGTTATCTTGTCATACATTAACACAGTAGTAGTGATCCAACACTGATCTGTAGGTGTGTAGTCTAGACAACCACTACATACACTTATCTTCCCATTTCCATCTTTCATACCGACAACACCTTGCTCTTCCAAGTGTCCTTCTTCACTGAGGGGGTGAATGATCTAGTTCAATATACTACTCCCCCTAAGTTATTGCATCTCCTTTAGGCCTTAGGAGATATTGCCTGTGCATTGAATGCATAGTGTCGGCCCATGGTCTTCTTCCTCCACACTTTCTTGGTCTCATTCTTTTTCCCATTTTTTATCATGGGAGCAGGTCTTACCATCTTCTGCTGATGGGTCCTTTCATTTCTAGACTCTACATCACAATTGGAAGTAGTGCTATAGTAGCACACAACATTCATCCCAACTTCATGATTGGGGAAACTCTTAACATGTAGGTTTGACCATCTTCTTTTGGTCATGTAGTTGTGAATAGCAATCAAAACCGATGGACCTGTTTCTCCTTCAAGGACATTTCTTCTTTGGTTCCATGCAAGCCTCTGACTCTCATATTCTTTGTATCCACTTTTCTGCAGAGCATAGTTATTGTATTGGCCTTCATATGATTGCAAGTTCCTCTTCCTACATTCAACATCTCTATGTCCAATTCCATTATAGTTATAACAAACAATATTTGCATAATCGAGAGTGGGGACATGCATGTATCTACCCCTGGATACATTTTTCTCATATGCATGATGTCTATGAGATCCTAGATTATTCCTTCTAGATCTCTTTCTACACTCTTCTAACCTATGGCCATGATCATTGCATGAAAAGCAATAACCAGAGAAGGATGGCATATGACTTACAAATTTATTTTGGTATGCATGGGGAGATATTACTGGTTTAGCATCACCATTTCTGCTTCTTCAGGGATGGATCCTAGGTTGTCCATTTTATGCAGATCTTCCATCTGATCTCTTCTTCTTCCACACTTGCTTTGTTTTCTGGGTGGTAGCACTTCCTTGTCTTCTACTGGTAGGGGGTCTTCTTTGTTATCTTCTCATTTTCTTGCTTCCAGTGTAGCGGTCTTCTCCCATCTTCCCTTTACCTTTGAGATCTGCACTGTTTCTCCTTCTTATAGCACCAGTCTTCATTATTTTCTACAAGTCTTCACTAGTTGTCATTAGATCAACCTTTTTCCGAGGAGTACTCTGGACAGTGAAGGTCTATCCCTTGTTCTCTCTATATGAGGAGACAAACAAAATGTCATTGTGGGGGACATTCTTGTTGGTGGAGCATTCACCGGCACCACTTCCTAATCCTTCTGTGTCCTTGGCATGTTTTTTCTTCTTCAACATCTTTTCCAAGGCATCACTGTTGTTGTCAAACCGGATCCTTACCTTGAGCTCATCCTGACATTTCTCAAGGTCAGTTTGGAGAACCTCCATTTCTCCAAGTAGTTTTGTTGGCATTGTGTTGTCATTGATGTCAACTAGTATGGAATGATCACCGGTAGAAGAGATGTATGTGCAACACTATTATGAAGGAGTACATGATGTGATATCTTGGATATCACCTTGTGTTGAAGAACACCAGTAAAGATAAGGAAGATGACCTCAAGAGTCACCAATACACAAGTTAGTGTTTGGCTTGTGTGATGAGATAGAGAGGTGTTTGAGTGGTTGTTTGTGATGAAGAGGCAGAATGTTATCTGAATCACATCAACAGTGGAAGAGAAGAATGAACCGGTGTGCTATGAGGTTGCAGAACTACAGGACCCTCACCGGTTGAAGATGCAGTCATCATGAGAAGCAATGACTAAACAGTGAGTGTGTCCACACCAGATCACATGTGCCTGTTTGAAGATATGTTGCACAAACAGGGAACCCACATGAGCAGATGACAAGGTGTTACTCCACCAAGTAAGTAGGGATTATCTCCTATATGCATTGAGGCATTATAGTTTCGTGAGATAAGAGTGAAGAGGTAAAATCAAGGACTTACAGGATCACACTAGATCCACCGGTGAATTGAGGGAATGTCTTAAGTGCATGAGATCAGGGTTATGCACTGGACCAACAAAGAGGGCATGCTAAAGAAGAGTGATGTTTTTCATTCAGACAAACCGGCTGAGCAGATATAGTCAAAGGAGAATGGTCTGACTGATGAAGGAGTTTAGTAAAGGTTGATGACTGGTGTCATCAAGAGTGATAACTAGTATGTAAGCCCATCGATAATATGAGAAAAGTGCAGATGCATATGACTCTCCACCTTGCAAAAATGAGAAAATGAGCTTGCTCAAAGAAAGACATGTCTAACGACCGGTCAAGGTGTTCCACCCACAATTCAGCAAAATGCAGACATGATGAGGTTACCAGTACAGTGTGTGATACTGGCAAGGTTAGCAAACTGGTAGGAAAGAGGAATCAGTTGAGTGGTTGGTCAGTGATCCCATTTGGACCAACATGAAGTGCCAAGCTGGCAGTTAGTTGATGTGGATGCCACATGGAGTCAACGTGGCAAACCTGTGTTTGGATAAAGATGGAAT
Organism: Cryptomeria japonica; assembly: GCF_030272615.1. Classification (NCBI taxonomy): domain Eukaryota; kingdom Viridiplantae; phylum Streptophyta; class Pinopsida; order Cupressales; family Cupressaceae; genus Cryptomeria; species Cryptomeria japonica. Next base: position 677,821,024 of record NC_081413.1, read on the forward strand.
GTACATCGATGGGGTTGTTGCAGGGTTGGTCGACTTTAATGAAAGGACACACAACTCATGGGACATGCTGCAGAATGATTGCAGGGGTTTAAGGCTCGAGGTCTGGAAGACAACTATGAGTCAGCTAAAATTGATTGAGAAGATCGAGGTGATGGAGGAAACAACATGATAGTTCTTTCGTGATTGACCAAGGGATCAGCTATTAGGATAAAAAGCAAGTCGCCAGAGATGGAAGGTGTGATCTAGGAGATGCGAATATGGTGGAGTTATGCAATCGGATGTCATAAAGATAAGATCATGCAAGATCTGATTGGATTTGGTTTGCCTCAAGGATGGTGAGGAAACCCTAACCACCTAGATTTTGAATTGGTTTTGGAGGGAAAACCGGGCTATAAGTGTGGGGCTGAAGAGAATGTTTGAGGTTGTTGAATAGTAGAATAGTGTGTGATTGCGAAGCTGAAGACTTCTGCAAGTAAGAGAAAATCAGCCAAGTGCTCAATGAGCATCTGTGAAGAGAGGGAGAGTGAGAGAGAACCTGGTTGAAGCATTCAACCGGTTGAAGAGAAGAATCGGTAGTGTTCATACCGGTAGTGCAGAAGTGAAGGAGGTTGTAGAGAAGAAAAATAGAGAACCGACAGAGAGTAGAATCGGTGAAAAGCAGAGCAGTAAGGAGGAGATTCAGTGAGAGTAGTATAAATGAGAGATAAAATGGTAAGACTTGCTAGGAAAGAAGTAGCAAGTGAAAAGTAGCAGAGAAGTGAGTCAGTGAAGCAGAGAAGGTATCTCACCAACGGAGTAAGATATATATAATGGCTGGAAGATTCACTTGTAACAAGATAACTACTTATGTATTTGATGTTTACATTGTGAATCCTGATTTGTAGCTTGGTGCAGGGGTTGTATCTCCTTGGGTTGGTGCCCTAAATTTAGGGGTTGGTTCTGCTTGGGTTGGTGCCCTAAACTTTGTAACTATGTTTTATTGTGAGGTTGGATTGGAGCAGTAGACTCCAGCAACATTGCTCACCAAGGTTTTTCCCATCTTGGGTTTTCCTCGTATATGCTAGTGTTATGTGATGTCCCTTTGTGAGTGTGTTTGCATTTAAGTTAGTCTCCTCCCTAATTGGTAAGTCTACATTGAGTTAAATCTAGGAATCGGGATGCTCACAAAGGACTGCAAAAGAGAAAGAGATTTGAGAACCAATGATTCACCCCCTCCCCCTCTCAGTGGTTCATTGTGTCTAACAATTGGTATCAGAGCTTAGGTTCCCAATTAGAAGAGTGTTCTCCAATGTGGGTAGATTTCGGCCTAAGGACACAATGGTTTGTTTAGTATCAATCTTCACTCTTGTATTTGATGGTTCAAACTTTTCTATTTGGATTTGCAGAATGGAAGTTTTCCTATCCACTTTAGGGTTTGATGTATGGATGTCAATAGTTGATGGTCTCCCTAGAAAGGTCAATCTTCCTATGAGATTTGTAGAAGAACAAAGAAACCAGTGCAATGAAGAAGCCATGAAGGCTATTTTCAGTGAACTCATCGGTGATGTATCTTCATAGGTGGACAAGTGTAAAACAGCAAAGAGCTTATGGGAAAGATTGAAGAAGCTCTATGGAAATGAACCCTCAACTATAGAACCATAAATTGAAGAAAATATGAGAAATACCTCTCATATTTATCTGGATGATGAACATAGATCTGCTAGCAACCGTAGCAGTGATGAAGAAGGAGTTCAACTCTTCGTGGCCCAAGAATCTGAAAGTGGTTGGGCAAATAGTTCCCCTCAACAAAATATATTGAGCAATGATGATGATGAAGAGGAAGACATGACATATAGATCTTTTCATCAAGAACCTTCTGATGATGAAGAACCAGCAAAAGTTGACCTTGAAGGAGAGCTTGTAAATACATTTGAAGAAATCAATAGAGTTAAAAGGGAATACAAGTTATTCAAGAGTGTTGCTATTGTGGAGCATAACCGATTAGTCAAATGCCTTGAAGAATCTGAGAAATGCATCTCAGAGTTGAAGACTTAGGTAGAAGACACCAAGAAATGTCGGTGTGAAGATCTAGCCTCTCAGCTAGAGATAAAAGACAAAAAAAATTCAGTGGCTGCTTGAAGAAAACAAAGGCTAGACCTCTCTAGTTAGATATATTCCTCTAAAGAAGGTTGACCTGACCACAACTAGTGTGCACTTGTAGACAAAAGTGAAGATCAATGCTGCAAGAAGGAATCTTCATACAGATCCCAGAGGTAAGGGGAAGATGGTAGAAGAAAACTCCACTGGAAGCAGGAAGATGAGGAAGCAGCAAAGGAGACCCTCCACCGGTAGAGGATAGAAAAATGCTACCACACATAGGGGGAAGCAAGTGTGGGAGAAGAAGAAGAGATCAGATGAAAGAGGTGCTCAGAATGGACAACCAAGGATCCATTCTCAAAAAGGAAAAGATGGGGATGCAAAATCGGCAAGATCTCCTCATGCATGCCAAAGTAAATATGTAAGTCATATGTCATCATTTACTGGTTACTGCTTTACATGTAATAATTATGGCCATAAGGTAAGGGAATGTAGAAAGATATAAAAAAAGAATAATGTAGGATCTCATAGAAATCATGCTTATGGGAAGGATGTATCCATAAGTAGATACATGCATGTTCCTTCTCCCGGTTATGCAAAGATTTTTTGTCATAACTACAATGGATTTGGCCATAGAAAGTTTGAATGCAGGAAGAGGAACCTGCAGTTACATGGAGACCGACAAAATGGTCATGCTCTATAGATAAGTGAAGACAGAGCATATGGAAGGTAGAGATCTGCATGGAACCAAAGGAGAAATGTCCCTGCAAGAGTAAGAGGTCCACCAGTTTTGGTTGCTACTCAAAGAAACATGACCAGGAGAAGATGGTCAAACCGGTATGTCAAGAGATTTCCCAATCATAATGTTGGGATGAATGTTGTGTGCTACTGTAGCACTACTTCTGGTTGTAATGAAGAATCAGGAAATGGAAGGACCCATCAACAGAAAAAGGAAAGACCTACTCCCAAGTCTGGAAATGAGAAGAAGGATGAGACCAAGCAAGTATGGAGGAAGAAGATCATGGACCGACACTGTGCACTCAGCGCACAAGTGATGTCTCATAAGGCCTAAAGGAGATGCAGGATCTTAGGGGGAGTAACACATTGAATTTATCTTCCACCCCCTCAGTGAAGGAGGCAACATGAAAGAACATGATGTTGCTGGTATGAAGGATGAGAATATAAAGATAGGTGTGTGTAGATGTTGTCTTGACTACACACCTACAAATCAGTGATAGATCACCACTGCATGTTTCAAAGGGTGAAGGTTAACAATTGGCATTAGATGTTAACCAGTATGTGCAGGATGCTATGAGCATGTATGCTAACAGGTACTTGCCGGTTATGTAAGACAATGAGGTTGGAGAGTACTGTATTAGCCCTAGTAGCATGGAGTGAAATTATGTCTCAGGAGGTGTTGATGAAGACCTGAAAGACATATGTTGGCCCCAATTGTTGATCATACAGGTTTGCATGTTTTGGGGCTAACCGGTTTGTCTCTTGGCATGATGATGTTACTGTATGGCATTGGGAAAATTCAGGATCATTCTATAGACTGTGTTGGATACAATGGAGTTGAAGGATCATCAAATGATCACATATGCATAGCTAAACTAGTAAATGGAGAAGATTGCAATTATAGTACTGTACATGACCTGAGATAAAGAACGTGATATGTATGACTCATGGGGAGCTCAAGTGCTCATGGTGTAGACCTGGCTTGCTAAAACTTGCAAGGATACTGAGTGCCCAAACTGTAGGAGATGGAAAATGCAGAGGTGTTGCAGGATGACCAGCAAGTGATTAGTATACACTGACACATCAACAATCATGCTCAATTAGTGTCAGTTGATGGTTAAGTTCCCCATCTCAAGTGTTGTGACTTGAGAAGATGTAACAACTGATGACAAGATAACAAGTGGTATCAAAAGAAGTGTTACATCCAGTGAAGACAAAGGGGGAGAAAGTATTCAGACAATGTTGATAAAGACAAGGAGGTATGACATCTTGACTATGCCCTTTCCCATTGTTGTCAAAGGGGGAGAAGGATTCTGTAGTATGTCAGATACTACATGTGTTGACATCAAAGCCAAAGGGGGAGATTGTTGGCATTGTATTGTCATTGATGTCATCCAGTATGGGATGATCACCGGTAGAAGAGATGTACGTGCAACACTGTTATGAAGGAGTACAGGATGTGATATCTTGGATATCACCTTGTGTTGCAGAGCACTGGTAAAGATAAAGAAGATGACCTCAGGAGTCACCAATACACAAGTTAGTGTCTAACTTGTGTGATGAGATAGAAAGGTGTTTGAGCAGTTGTTTATGATAAAGAGGCAGAATGTTATCTGAATCACATCAACACTAGAAGAGAAGAATGAACCAGTGTGCTATGAGGTTGAAAAACTACAAGACCCTCACTATTTGAAGATGTAGTCATCATGAGAAGCAATGACTAAATAGTGAGTGTCTCCACACCAGATCACATGTGCCTATTTGAAGATATGCTGCACAAATAGGGAACCCACATGAGAAGATGACAAGGTGTTACTCCACCAAGTAAGTAGGGCTTATCTCCTATATGCATTGAGGCATTATAGTTTGGTAAGATAAGAGTGAAGAGATAAAAGCAAGGACTTACAGGATCACACTGGATCCATCGGTGAATTGAGGGAATGTCTTAAGTGCATGAGATCAGGGTTATGCACTAGACCAATAGAGAAGGCATGCTAAAGAAGAATGATATGTTTGTCATTCAGACAAACGGCTGAGCAGATACAGTCAAAGGAGAATGGTCTGACCGATGAAGGATTTTAGTAAAGGTTGATGATTGGTGTCATCAAGAGTGATAACCGGTATGTAAGCCCACTAGTAATATGAGCAAGGTGCAGATGCACATGACTCTCCACCTTGGGGAAATGGGCAAATGAGATTTCTCAAAGAAAGACATGTCTAACAGCCGGTCAAGGTGTTCCACCCACAGTTTAGCAGAATGCAGACATGATGAGGTTACTGGTATACTATGTGATATCGGCAGGGTTAGCGAACCGACAGGAAAGAGGAACCGGTTGAGTGGCTGGTCGGTGATCCCATTTGGACCCACATGAAGTGCCAAGCTGGCAGTTAGTCGATGTGGATGACACATGGATTCAATGTGGCAAACCTACATTTGGATAAAGATGGAATGTACATTGATACGATTGTTGTAGGGTTGGTCGACTTTAATGAAAGGTCACACAAATCATGGGACATGATGCAGAGCGATTGCAGGGGTTTGAGGCTTGAGGTCTGCAATACAACTATGAGTTAGCTAAAAGTGATTGAGAAGATCGAGGTGATGGAGGAAACAGCATGACAGTTCTTTTGTGATTGACCAAGGGATCAGCTATTAGGGTAAAAAGAAAGTTTCCAGAGATGGAATGTGTGATCCAGGAGATGCAAATATGGCGGAGTTGTGCAATCGGATGTCAGAAAGGTCAAATCATGCAAGATCTGATTGGATTTGGTTTTCCTTGAGGATGGTGAGGAAAACCTAACCGCCTATATTTTGAATTGGTTTTTGGAGGGAAAACTGGGCTATAAGTGTGGGGCGGAAGAGAATGTTTGAGGCTGCTAAATAGTAGAATAATGTGATTGCAAAGTTGAAGACTTCTACAAGTAAGAGCAAATCAGCCAAGTGCTCAATGAGCATCTGTGAAGAGAGGGAGAGTGAGAGAGAACCTGGTTGAAGCATTCAACTGGTTGGAGAGAAGAACTGGTAGTGCAGAAGTGAAGGAGGTTGTAGAGAAGATAAACAAAGAACCAGTAGAGAGTAGAATCGATGAAAAGAAGAGCAGTAAGGAGGAGGTTCAGTGAGAGCAGTATACAAGAGAGATAAACTGATAATACTTACCAGCAGAGAAGCAGTAGGTGAAAAGCAGCAGAGAAGTGAGTTGGTGAATCAGAGAAGGTATCTCACCGACGGAGTAAGATATATATAATGGTTGCAAGATTCACTTGTAACAAGATAACCACTTATGTATTTGATGTTTACATTGTGAACATTGAGTTGTAGCTTAGTCAAGGGGTTGTAGCTCCTTGGGTTGGTGCCCTAAAGTCAAGGGTTAGTGCTCCTTGGGTTGGTACCCTAAACTTTGTAACTGTGTTTTATTGTGAGGTTGGATTGGAGCAGTAGACTCCAACAACATTGCTCACCAAGGTTTTTCCCATCTTGGGTTTTCCTCGTATATGTTGGTGTTATGTGATGTCCCCTTGTGAGTGTGTTTGCATTTAAGTTAGTCTCCTCCCTAACCAGTAAGTCTACATTGAGTTAACTCTAGGAACCCGGATGCTCACAAAGGACTGTAGAAGAGAAAGAGATTTGAGAACCACTGAGTCACCCCCTCCCCCTCTCCGTGGTGCATTGTGTCTAACAAGATTTTGATATTCTTTATCTTTTACTTCTAGCACAGAGGCTAGATCACTACACTAGCACTCCTTGGTGTCTCCTTCTTGGGACTTCAACTCTGAAATGCATTTCTTAGACTCTTCAAGGAATTTTGTCAATTGATTTTGCTCTACAATAGCAGCATTCTTGAATAGCTTGTATTCATTCCTTACTCTTTTGAGTTCTTCAAGTGCATTTACAAGATCTCCTTCAAGATCAACTTATACTTCATCTTCTTCTTCACCTTCACTATCACTGCCAAACACATCTCACCGGTAGGAATGATCTAGATGATCATTCTCAGTTGTGTGTCTCTCATCTTCTGATTCTTGAGCCATGAAGAGGCAGGTTCCTTCTTCATCAATGTTGCGGCTACTAGTAGATCTGCCTTCATCATCTACAAATACATGAGATGCATTTCTCATCTTATCATCACAGGTCAGTTCTGCAATAGTGGGCTCATTTCCATAGAGCTTCTTCAATCTATCCCATAAGCATTTTGTCGATCTACATTTGTCCACCTGTGAAGAGACATTATCTGTTAGCCCACAGAGTATAGCCTTCATAGCTGCTTCATTGCGTTGGCTTCTTCTTTCTACATCAAATTTGGTGGGAGGACAAACTTTACTAGGGCAGCCATTTACAACAAACCTCCACACATCAAACCCTAGAGAGGATAGGTAGACGTCCATTCCACAAATCCAAATAGAATAGTTTGAACCATCAAAAACTAGAGTAGGGATTGACACTAAACAAACCATTGTGTCCTTAAACCAAAATCTACCAAAGCTAGAGAAAGCTCATCTAACTGGGAACCTAGGCTTTGATACCAATTGTTAGACACAATGCATCACTTAGAGGGGGGTGAATTAGTGGTTCTCAAACTTTTCCCTTTAACAACCCTATGTGAGTATATCGGTTAATAAATCTAACTGGATGCAGACTTACCAGTTAGTGGGGAGACTAATCATAAAAGAATTCACACATAAAGAGACATCCCATAACACTAGCATATACGAGGAAAACCCAAGATGGGAAAAACCTCGGTAAGAAATATTGTTGGAGACTACTGCTCCAATCTAACCTCAAAATGAAACACTTTGGTTACAAAATTTAGGGCACCAACCCAAGGAGTTCCACTCTTGTATTTTATGGGAAATAACGCAAAGGAGCACCAACCCTTGATTTTAGGGCACCAACCCAAGGAGCTACAACCCCTACATCGAGCTCCAACTCAGTGAATACAAAAACATATTTTGATATCAAATTTATCTTCTTGTTACAAAAGGATTTTGTTACTATTCTTCATATCTCTCTTTTGGATCTCTTGTCCAGTTCACTGTCGGTTCTCTCTCTCTGTTCTCTCTTCTAGTTGCCTCTTCTCTCTGTTGCACTTCACCGGTACTACACTCTGTCGATTCTATGCTTGCCTTCTCTACAGTTTCCTTCACTTCTGCACTACCAGTATGAACACTACTGGTTTTCTCACTATTGTCAGTTGATCCTCTCAACCTGATTCTCACTCGCACACCCTCAGTCTCTTTTTAGACACTCATTGAGTACTTGACTGATTTTCTTTCACATACAGAAGAAACACACTCCCTTTTTGCAGCAACCTTCAATGATTTTGGCTTCCTTATTTATAACCTAGTTTTCTCACCAAAACCCAATTCAAATCTCAGGCGGTTAGGGTTTCCTCATCAACCTCAAGGAAAACCAAATCCAATCATATCTTATCTGATCTTATCTCTAGGACAGCTATCTGCACATCACTGCCATTAATGTGCCTTCAAAAACATGTTTTCTATGTTTAACAAACACGAACAGTCAATCAATGAGACACAAGATCAACCACCATTAATGGTTCACAGATTTCCTCATCAGCCTCATCCTGCACCTGGACACTTTGCATCGATCACATCAGTTCGACCTTCCATGAGTCGCACACCTCTACAACACCTCTACAACATGCCCCATGATTCACGGGGTCTACCATTAACATCAACCAACTCTACAACAACCTCATCGGTGCACACACCATTTACCGCTACATGCATGTCCGCCACCTTGAATCCACATGGCATCCATGTCAGAATCCACCTCTGCTTCAAACAACTATGTCGGTATGGATTGGATCACCGGCCAACTCCATTACCGGGTTCATCTACCAGCTTACTCATCCTGTCAGTTAAACCCTCAAACCAGTTTGTCATCAACCTTGCACTCTGCTTCTCTTCAGGTGGAACACTCAACTAGTCAACATTGTTGCTAACCTACCTTATGGACATCTTCATCAGATGGGAATTCTTCTACATTTGTACCTTGTCCATATTACCAGTGGACTTACATACTGGTAAACACTCTTAAGGACACCATGTCATCAACCTTCAACATACCCCATCTGCTCAACCTTGTCTTATTCCTGATCAACTCGGACCATATCTCAGCCGGTTTGTCAACGTGACAAATCCCTCACTCTTCATTTGTACTGGAAACTCAACAAGCCTTCTCTATCAGTCCAGTGCATATCCCTAATTCTTATGCACTTGAGGCATTCCTTGGATTCATCGATAGATCCGATGTGAGCCTTCAAACACCTGTCTTTACCTCTTCTTCCTTATCTCATGGAACTATGATGCATACTTATGCATAATAAGAGATAAGTTCCACTTACCAGTGGTAGTGAATCCTTACCATCTACATCCTGTAATGCACTAATGTGGCTTCCCTATATGTGCAGCATATCTTCAAATAGGCACATGTGATCGAGTGTGGACAAACTCGTTTTCAGATGTCTCTTCACATGGTGACTGCATCTTTATCCAATGGAAGTCTTGTTGTTCTGCAACCATACAGCATACCAGTAATCTATACATCTTCCTCTTCATGTGTGTATGTTATTTAGGTATCATTTTGCCTCTTCATCACAAACAACAACTCAAGCACCTTTCCCATCCTGCTTATACACTGGTCATGAGCTTTCCTGTTGACCACTACTCATTGTCAACACAACACTTACCAGTTGACATCCTTTCCTTACCGGAGATAGACTATACCCATAACCTATTTGTTTCATCCACACAAGTCAGACTATAACTTGTGTACTAGTGACCTCAGTGATCATTCCTCTGAATGACATTCTCTCCCTTACCTTACCAGTGTTCTGCAACACAAGGTGATATCAAAGATATCTCATCCATGATAGTGTTGCGCATACATCTCTTATACCGGTAGTCATCCCATACCAGTTGAAATCAATGCCAACAATCTCCATTAATGTCAACTCATGTAGTATCTAGCATACTGCAAAATCTTTCTCCCCCTTTGACAACAATGGCAAAGGGCACTATCAGGGTATCATTCCTCCTTGTATCTATCGGGCACTGAGAGAAAGCTTTGTACCCCTTTATCTTCATTGGATGCATCTCCTCCTTTGATACCACTTGTTACATCTTCTCAAGTCACAACACTTGAGATGGAGGACTCAACCATCAAATGACACCAATTGAGTATGCAAATATGATATCATTTGTTAAAGCACTCAATTGCAAAAAGATGTGTCAGTGAATACTACTTACCTATCGGTCAAATTGAATCACCTCCCATTTCATCCCAAATTTCTTTATAATCAAATGTGATTGTACTATGAATACAACCAGCCAAATGACAAGTAGATACCCTTGACCATGAGATTCTCCTGGGTATTCATACTACAATTTCCATCATCTGTAGTTTAGGCAATCAATATCCTCACAAGTTCAAGCTTGTCGGCTCTGCTTCATAAACACTTGAACTCCCCCTGGGTCATACATCTCAAGTACTTATTGCCCATATAGTCCAATACGAGGGTGTCACTCAACTCCATATATTGGTTGAGTTGTGCATATGTGATCATCTGATGATCTTTAGCTCCATCATATCCACCATAGCCTATGACATGATCTTGGATCTTCACAAAGTCATACAATAACATCATCATGCCATAAATTAAACTGGTTATCCCAAAAACATGCATGCCTGCATGATCAACCATCAGGCCAACATATGTCATTCAAGTCTTCATCAACACCACCTGAGACATAACTTCCCATTCCATTTTATCGGGGCTAATGCAATGATCTCCAACCTCATTGTCTTACATAACCTGCAAGTACCTATTTAGCATTCATGTCGATAACATCCTGCACATACCGGTTCGTTGTACCAACTATCAGGCCAACATATGTCATTCAGATCTTCATCAACACCACCTGAGACATAACTTCCCATTCCATTTTACCGGGGCTAATGCAATGATCTCCAACCTCATTGTCTTACATAACCTGCAAGTTCCTGTTTACCATTCATGGGTAACATCCTACACATACCGGTTTCTTGTACTGGTCCATTGTCACTACTGGAGCACCTTCCTATGACTCCTTAGATTTTGTGTCACCTTGTATCTGATTCTAATTGTTATCTTGTCATACATTGACACAATAGTAGTGATCCAACATTGATCTGTAGGTGTGTAGTCCAGGCAGCCGCTACATACACTTATCTTCTCATTTCCATCTTTCATACCGGCAGCATCTTGTTCTTCCAAGAGTCCTTCTTCACTGAGGGGGTGAATGATCTAGTTCAATATACTACTCCCCCTGAGGTCATGCATCTCCTTTAGGCCTTAGGAGTTATCACTTGTGCATTGAATGCACAGTATCGGTCCATGGTCTTCTTCCCATTTTTAGTCATGGGAGCAGGTCATACCATCTTCTATTGATGGGTCCTTTCATTTCTAGACTCTACATCAGAATTGGAAGTAGTGTTATAGTAGCACACAACATTCATCCCAACTTCATGATTGGGGAAACTCTTAACATGCCGGTTTGACCATCTTCTTTTGGTCATGTTGTTGTGACTAGCAACTGAAACCGGTGGACCTGTTGCTCCTGCAAGGACATTTCTTCTTTGGTTCCATGCAGGTCTCTGACTCTCATATGCTCTATGGCCACTTTTCTGCAGAGCATAGTTGTTGTACCTGCCTCAATATGACTGCAAGTTCCTCTTCCTGCATTCAACCTCTCTATGGCCAATTCCATTACAGTTATAACAAACAATATTTATATAACCGGGAAAGGGGACATGCATGTATCTACTCCTAGATACATTTTTCTCATATGTATGATGTCTATGAGATCCTAGATTATTCCTTCCAGATCGGTTTCTACATTCTTTTTCCCTATGGCCATGACCATTGCATGCAAAGCAATAACCGGAGAAGGATGGCATATGACTTACAAATTTATTCTGCCATGCATGGGGAGATCTTACCGGTTTAGCATCTCCATTTCTGCTTCTTCGAGGATGGATCCTAGGTTGTCCATTCTATGCAGCTCTTCCATTTAATCTCTTCTTCTCCCACACTTTCTTTGTCCTGTGGGTGGTAGCACTTCCTTGTCTTATACCAGTTGAAGAGTTTGGAACTCTTTGGAGATATTCTCTATCAAACCTTTTAGTTTTCCAGATGGGATTCCAATCTAGTCTACCTTATATTATCGCGCAAGCTGTTGGAAAACTGGAATGGCCTACTCAATAACCTGCTTGTCTTCAGTCCCTTCCTTCCTTAACTTCTGAGCTGCAACATACATCAATTCAAAATTGCTTAGCTACTCAATATTCTTATGTGCAAAATCAACTTGACTGGATGAGTCAAGTGCCAACAATGAATGACTATCCAAAATCTTCGTAGAGGATTCAACCTTATGACTTGCACCGGTGGCTTCACCACTTGGTGCAGTAACTTGTTCAACCTTAACCTCTTCAGTATGTACATTTGGTGTTGTAGGTTCAATATCCTCAACCTATTTATTTTTTGTATCCACATCAATAACCTCTATATCCAGAATGTTTTGTTCCGGTGTATCCTTCTTATCCTGTACAGTTTCAATATTATCTACAGGTTTCTCTAAATTTTGTACACGTGGTTCTACCGAAGGAATATCCTTTATTAGTTTCTATTCAAAAACCAATGGATCCATGCCCAATATACCTTTCCCCTTATCATCTATCAGGATGTCTGGAGTGTTAGACTTTTGAGGGACTTCTAGTGATGTAAAGAATCCAGGTTTATCTACAAATAATTTTACCCAAGCCTCATGTGTCTCCTTAACTATCTCATTTACTCTACCTACCATGAGACTCACCTATCGGTGTTTACTCTGGAAATTTGTTTTATTCACAAAATCTAAACATTGTTGCATCTCCTCATCTGTTATGGCTCCACAAATAGTTAACAACTCATGTACCTGTATGTTTCTATCATCTTCAACCGCAAATAACCTCCTAGCATCTAGTTTATTGTACAAGTTTGTTGGTATCTATTTTTCAATCTCTAAAAGTGATTTCTTATATATATCTAAATACAACAAATTGATTCCTCTATTTCTATTTTCTCCTTATCATCCATATGTACATAGTAATATTGTATATTACTCAAAATTCCAACTTTAGTTATTTGATCAATCAACTCAGCAATTGAGAGAGGAGGAATGACTTCAATACTCTTACTAGATTTGAGAGCTATATCAACATTTGATTTATTCTTGTTGGGAGTAGAAGTAGACTCCTTAACCGGTTTCCTCTTCTCTGTGGGCTTGCTCTCCTTCGAAATTTTCTTTGGGGGTGCCGGAGGGGTGACCTTCACTCTCTACTTCTTTACTTCCTCAGGCTTCTTCCTTGGTATCCTGATGAAAGTCTTGGGAATCTTTGAGGGCACAACATCAGTATCAGAATTGGATGTAACAAGGGCAATATAAGTCTCTAGTTTCTTCCTCTTTACTACACCCTTGTCAGTTTCTACTATCAGTGAGGCCTGAACTGTTGCCGGAGAAGATCCTTCAGCTAATCCAATAATTTATTTGATTTCAGAAGACATCTTTTGAACAACTTCCCCAACCTTCTTGATCTTTCCTTCCCTTTTCTTCTTGTTGAAACCTATCTAAACTTTGGATTCCTTATGCTTTTATGTCCTAAAGGTTTTTTCATGTTCATCTATCGGGGCATCAATAAGAGTCTTGGCATATAAGTCCAAGATCTCAGCATCTACCTCATAGCCCATCTCTGTGATCCAGATCTTTCGTGATTGCACTGCCTCCATCAATGTTTCATCCTTCTTCACCATAAAGAAAATTTCAGTTGAGTATTTGTCAACTATATGCTTTGGAACTATTTCTCTCTACCTCATTGTTTTCCGAAATGATTTGAAATAATCCCATAGAATGGAGGTCCAAGATCTCAGCATCTACCTCATAGCCCATCTCTATGATCCAGATCTTTCGTGGTTGCACTACCTCCATCAGTGTTTCATCCTTCTTCACCATAAAGCAAATTTCAGTTGAGTATTTGTCAACTATATGCTTTGGAACTATTTCTCTCTGCCTTATTGTTTTCTGAAATGATTTGAATAATCCCATAGAATAGAGTCTCTCTCCTTTTCCTGTCCCAAACCTCTTATAGCTTCTTTAATTTGTTTTTCTACCACCATACCAAATTCCCATTGTGTTTTATTGGATCTCGGTAACTCAATCAGAAAGAAAGCATCAAGCAAACCACAAGGTTGCCATACTGGAAAACACCTTTCTTCTCACCCTTAATCTTCCCTAGGTTTATAATTAACTCATCACATGTCCATTGACATAGATCTAGCTTTTCATTCTCCTTAATGATTTTGTGAGCACAGTAAATGCATGAACTAGAAATAAAGTTCAACCGATTTGATTGGGTTACCTTGTAACTGATGATCATGCTTGCAAATTGAACATCTTTGTCTCTAATAGTGTTTATCCTCATTGACCGGTTGTCAGATTTTGTACCAGTTAACTTCTCCAACTTATTATTAGATATCTTCTTTTAGTGAATCTAACCAGTTTGGGGCAAACCAGTGATTGCACGAATAGCCTCCTTAATGATCTTGTAAGGCCGATCAAGCCATATGAATTCCCTATGGACTCAAATCAACACATATTGGATCATATCATCTTCAAATTCTGGCATCTCCAAAATGTCCATGAAACTCTGATCCTTCAGAATCTGGAATTTTGGTTTCATCGATCCCCTTCTGTCCAGCAGATTTGTTATGTACATTGTTTTTATCTCAGCAGAACCCAAATCCTCTAGAGTGTAGTGGATATATGCACAAACATCCTCGACATACAAAACTCCTTCAGGAACCCTAGAAAATAAACCAACTAAATCATTGACCTTCGCAATCTCAGGGCATTGCTTGAAAATTGGGCATAGATGGTCCTTGATGTCAACAACAACAGGGGTAGCCACACCTATCAGAGTCGAAGATGATCCAAAATCCATTGCACACAAAAGATAGCTTGAAAAATACATCACAACCTTCACTGGTGAAAGCTCTTGAAAATTCATTGTGAATGCACTCTAATTCACTTGAAATTCTTTTGATCACCTTGAATTGCCTTGAACTCGCTTTGTTTTGCTCTAAATATTGTGTGAACGAAAGTGAACCAACATTTCCCTTTTATTCTATGAAACCTTGATTTCCTATTGACATTAATGCATGCGGGAATATGATACCAGATACAAAATCCATTATCTCAGCACCGGTGAATCTCTAGACTGTCTTCACCTAGATCTAAAACACGCTTTCAGACCTCTATCAGGGGAAATGTAGGATCTTTCAATAATTTGCCTCCCTCTAAGGCTAAGGCCTTAGCTACCAGATAAGTTTCCTGCCGATGCAGGAACATTCTACTCTGTCGGTTGAGTAATTGGTGAATTTTCCTCTGTCGATTGATCTTCAGAGTGTTAGACAATTCAAATAACTGGAAGACAACTAAGAGGAGGGGTCGAATCAGTTGTCACAGATTACACAAACCATTAGCAATTTAAACTTTAATACCGGAACCCAAAACATTAATACTAGAATAACAGTTAATCCAATTAAGTATAAACAATAATCACAGAATAAAATCCATCCACATAACACCAAGATTTGTACGTAGAAAATCCGATAAAGGGAAAAACCATAGTGGGAAGCCTACCCACAGTCATATAATACTTTTGCAGTAAGTATGTGAATTATAATTGAGGGGCCTGCACTTAAAGGAAGGCCAACAGCCTAGAGGGCACAGCTCATCACAAAAGGAGCCTCACTGATTACATATAAATCTAGGCTACAATCCGAAGAAGTGTTGAGCTGCAAAAGATAGCATCTCCTATGCCTAAGTATAGTTTTAGTTAAGCTCAATACCAGAGGACTAAATCCTCTTACATAAACCCAATTCGATCTCCAATGATCAACCAACTCCTCTTCCTGAAAGATATTACATTCCTTGACCATGACCTCTTACATTCACCATGATGATCTACAATGAGATCTTACATCTATATATACAAACTCTCGACCATAAACAATCAGGTCGGCCACTAGACAATAAACTAAATGCATAATTACAAACCATGTCGGCCTTAGATCAAACAAATAATATCAATACATAAGACATCGTGGAAATACATCAATAGGTCCCATCCACATGTTACATTAAATTCGGTCCATAACCTATATCAACCAAGACCAAGTATAGGTCCATACACTACAATGATGATCTCCATCCACCAAGTCTTAAAAATGATCACCAACAACATCTTGAATCTCCATCAAAAGCTTCACCAACACCACTAATGCAATTCATCAAAAAGCTTTGTCGATGAAAACCTCACCGGAACCAGAAACCAATCTTCTAAGCAAGCAGGATAGCATCTGATCTCCAGACCAATACCAACTGACCAAATATGAGTATAACTATCATGAACAAGATAATTCCATCATCAAACTATATCAGAGCCTATCAGATCATGTTGGATCCAAGTTAAACAGAAACCACTCAACCTACCGGGACCAGAAGGGTGTCGATAAAGCATCGAAACAGCTAGTGTTGACATCAATGACAAAACATCAATGCAACACATAATCAATTCCACCAAATGGCCAACACATACTTCCTAATCCACTATTTAGCATGAGCTTGTCGGATCTCATCAACCTTTTTCTTTCCTTTCTCATTTTATGTTTCATTCCCTTCTGGTGTATTCTTGCTTCTGCAATATTTGGCAATATGTCCTATTTTGTTGCATGCATAGCAAGTAACATTGTTCTTCTGAATTGCCTTGTTGAGTCCTTGACCATTCTTTGACCTACATTGATTAGCCATATGTACAAACTTTCCACATGCATGACATTTCACATTCATTTTATAATCTTTTGTCCTATGACCATACTTATTACACTTTGAACACTGACCGGGAACAACATTATTATTCTGATTTGCTCTATTTCTACATTGACTTTCTCTATGACCAAACTTATTACAAACAAATTATCTACTATTAAATTTATGTGCATTGGGTTGCCTTAGTGGTGATTTTTTATTCTGGTTGTCTGGTGGATTCCTCTGATTTGCAGTACCAGAGCTTTCTCTATGCTCAAATCCTAGACCTCTAGTGTCTGCAGTGTCCCTTTGATCCTTCAATAATTCATCAAGCCTTGCAGAACTAACCCTGAACTTTTATTTGTATTCATTTGCAGTATCCAAATCTCCCCTTAGGACTGTTATCAATATTTCCAACTCCTCATTATTATGTGATTGCACCAACTCAGTTCTCAACACATCATTCTCATGCACCAACCTAATGCATTCCTCAGATCTGTCTTTTAGAGATTTGCTAAGATTTTCTTCATTTTTCTTCTATTCTTCAATCTCCTTGGACATCCTCATAGTCATGGCTTGCATTTCATTCTTCATGACACACCATTCTCCTGACTCAAATTCTGACATTGTTCCTTAAGGGCATCCTTCTCTTCATCATCCGGATTTTGTAAAAGTTCCTTCCTTTTAGCTTGAACAGATGATAGCCTCTCCTACAGGGTAAGAATGAATTCCTTTGCAGAATTTGACTCATCTTGCAGATTCAAGTTCTTCAACCTTTCAACATCATAGTCCTCAAGGGCTACTTCAAGTTCCTTTTGTAGACTCATCTCTATGGATTCTGGATTTTGGACCTTCCTTAAGCTATTAGACTTACTCCAAGGCACCAAACTCTGATACCAATTGTTGGAATCCAAGAACACTGAGAGGGGAGAGTGAATCAATGTTCTACTAGCAAGATCAATTTTAACCTTATTAACAATGTAATTCAGTAACCAGTAAACATAAAAGAATATAATGACAAATAGAATTGAAGCAACCACAAGAGCATACATCGTAACACAAAGATTTATATGTGGAAAACCTCAAAAAGGAAAAACCACGGTGGGACTGGTGACCCACAATATCTATCCACTGGCCAAATGAATAAATATTACAATAGGGGCCTACACATGCAGGAAGGCCAATAGCCTAGAGCACACTGCTCATCACAAAAGGAGTCTCACTAACTACAAACAGAAAATATGGAGTTACAAACAAAATTCTGAACTCTAAAAGTGCATCTGCTATGTTGGATGAGTTTTGATTAAAGCATAGTCTATACCAGTTTTCATTGTTTCCTCTCTTACCGGTATTTTGCTTCACTTCCCAAACCTCTAAACCAATATCCAAGACTGACTACATAATATTATATTCGCATTCCATCGATCAAGATTTCTCTCACAATATCACATCACTATATTCCATTACATTTTCAAAATAACCTAACCGAACTGACTTAAATACCCTTCCCAAACACAAACATAAAAGCCTTATGTCGGCTTACAATGATATTACAATTTATTTACATGTCGGCCTAGATAAAAATGAATGCATTGAACTTTGTGACCGATGTCATTGATCACTATTGTGTAGACTTGTTAGATCAATCTCCTATGTCGGCCTCATATACTGGTTCCTATTTTGCCGGTTTCCCTTGTTTGTCGGTGCCGATTCCTTGTGTTGTTGGCATTTCAATAAGTTTGTTGGTATGAGGATATTGAGAAGGTTGTTGGAGATTGTTGATATGATTGATAAAGGATGATTACTGTCTTAATAATATTATTTTTTCATTGATGTCAAGCAATTAATTTTTTGACTCAGTATGATGTTGCCATATCTTAAAGAGTATGTTTTGATGAGTAAAAAGATGTCGGTAAGTGACACAGAAAGAATGTGAAAATGAAGGGGAGTGGTAAGTTATTCAATGGGTAACTATTACCAAGTTAGACAGTGATGAGATTATGATATTTTGATTGTTGTGATATCTTATATATGAGTACTCGAAGACTGATTAAAAAAGGAGAAAAGATTTCAAGCAATTGAATGAGTAAAGGTTTGATACTGTTCTAAGTTACCGAGCAAGGAGCTAGTCGGTAAACACCAAGGTTATCGATATCGGTTAAAGAAGGTAGAATGTCTACCAAGTAAAGTTCAGTATTAACCGAGTATCAATCGAGCAGTAACATAATGCATTGGATGAATAAATACATTATTAAATGAAGGATGCCAATGAGCTGGAAATTTATAGATGATTGGTATGTCGTGCAAGAAGTTTGTTGAGGATCTACGACAATGAAAATACAAGAGTTAGATCTACAGCGTAGATTGAACGGTCATATCTGAGCACAAGTACCAAGGAAGGAATACAAGTTTCAAGGCGAGATAAAACATTTTTCAGATCGAAGGATTCAATGAACCTAGTCAAGTTTGATGATCTGATGGCTAAGATTAATCATGGGAGATGTGAATAAGGAGATTAAGTGGTTAGGAATTGTTTATAAATAAGGAAAAATTGATGAACAAAGCATGCGAGCAAATAGAAGAGCAGTGATACTGCTGAGGTGATTACCGAGTACAGAAGATTAAAGATCTGATCAAAGAACAGATTGAGAAGCCCAGCAAGGATGAAGATAAGTCTTATGACAAGATTATTTTGAGCACATAGAGTCTGCTTTAACATTTCAGATGTGAAGTTGCAAATATATTTTATTACTGCTATTTATTTTGTAAGTGACAGGAAATCTCTTCACCGAGTGGACCTAACAGTCTTATTTGTAAATCCTCTAGCAAGGTAACATTCTGAATGAGTGTTTGAAATCCTTTGACAAGGTCACTTCTAAAAAAGTGCAAGATTCTGATAAATCTAAGGGAAATCCCTTGACCGGGTCACATCTAGCAATGTGTTTATGTAATCTTTAATAGGATTGGCTTTTAACTGAGCATACTCTAGAAGAGTATATTTTCTTTGTGGGTCTGAAATCCCAAAGTGGTTTTTCCCTATTTGGGTTTCCACGGTAAATTTGGTGTTAAATGTGTTATGATGTTTTAAGTTTATCTGTTTATGAGTTTGAATGATTTAAAATCATAGTAGCATATCAAGTAAGTTCTACCGAGGTTGAATCTGATGAATATATTGTATTGTGAGTTTATCTGATTCACCCCCCCCCCCCCCCCCACTCTCATCTAACTAACAATTGGTATCAGAGCATAGGACTCCGGAAGAAAAGTTTAAAGGAACTTGAGGCAAGATCCGAAGATGTATAAAAGGGATGCACCAAAGTTGAACAAGTCAAGTTTCTCTACATGGCAGAAAAGGATGAAGCTGCACTTATCAAGAATTGGAGAATATGCAACATATTATCTGGAGAATGATTACACTGCATCTAGCACCTATCCGATGAAAATGAAAGAGATAAAGGCAAAGCAAGAACATATTCAAACAATGATTGAAATAACATTAGCATTGACTGACTCAGAGTTTAATGATCTAGAAGGTTGTAATGATGCCAAAAGCTATGTGGAATAAGCTTATATCTGTGTATGGTGGTGATGAACATGTTCAAAGAGCAAAACTAGACAGTCTAAGAGGACAACTTGAATCCATGAGAATGAATGAAGGTGAGAACATAATCCAATACAGTACAAGGTTAAAGGAAACTATCGATCAAATCAAAGGAGCAGGAGGAACTATTGAAGAAAAGGATGTAACAAGTAAGTTGCTTAGAACACTTCTACCTGCTTATGCCATTCGAGTCTCTACAATTAATGAATTAAGGTATGTACCAAACATGCCAGTCTCTTTGGATGCTACTAAACATGCCAGTCTCTTTGGATGCTACTATCAGTAAGCTACATGATTTTGAGTTAAGTAATTTTGATAACAATGGGTCTTCGGTAAATAAAGTTGAATCGGCATTCAGTTCTTTTCATCTTGGTGAATCTGATGATTACAATGCTAGAATGTATAAGTATGCTGAAGGAAATTACAGTGGAGCAAGTGAGAGATTTAGCAAAAACATGGAAGAAGTACACAAACTATATGAGGAAATAAGAAAGCAAGAAGAGTTTGAAGCATTATTAGCCAGAAGGTTACCGAGAGGTAAAGGTAAGTATAAAGGAAAGTTACCTTTGAAATGTTTTAACTGTGATAAAATTGGACATTTGGCTTCTAATTCTTCTGACAAAGAATCTAGTGAAAAGAGAGAATATCGAGATGAAAGACAAAAAGACAATCAATACAGAGGGCACCGAGACTTCAGAAGCAGAGATAAAAAGACATGCCTAGTAGCTGATGAGGAATCCAACAATGATAAATCTGATGGGACTGAGACAGAGGAAGTTGTATATGTGGCTATCAAAGATGGATCAGATGAAGAAAGGTATGAAGAAAAATCCTTAATATCACACATAAATAATAATCATTCTTGGATCATAGATAGTGGATGCTCACATCACATGACAGGTGATAAACACAAGTTTGTTAATTTAGAAGATTATGATGGAGCTTATGTAAGAATTGGTAATGATGCACCATGTCCTGTGAAAGGTAAAGGATCTATCACACTTCTTGACAATGCTAAATGTGATGATGTATATTGGGTTGAAGGTTTGAAATACAATTTGTTGAGTGTAGCACAGCTAAACAATACAAGATACCAAATAGAATTTCAAAAAGGAATTGTCAAAGTTCATGACAAACATGGAAAGTTGGCTGCTACCGGGACTCAAAAAAGAGGTAATACATTTCATCTTGACTCAACTCGGAACAATTGTCTATATGCAAAAATAGAAGATACCTAGTTATGGCATAAAAGGTTTTGTCATGTAAATTTTGATAACCTGATCAAAATAAGTAAGAAGCACCGAGTAAGAGGTCTACCGAGCTTGGAAAAACCTGAGAATGCAATATGCTGAGGATGCCAAATGGGTAAGATGACAAAATCAATCTTTACAAGTAAGTCTTACACTTCTAAAGGGATTTTAGATCTTGTACACACTGATCTTTGTGGTCCTATGAAAATTCAAAGTTATTATGGAGATAAACATTTCATATTATTTGTGGATGATTACTCAAGGATGATGTCAGTTATGTTTTTAAAAGAGAAATCAGAAGCCTTTCAAATGTTCAAATGGTATAAGGCAAGAGTTGAAAAAGAAACAGGAAGACAGTTGAAATGTCTAAGATCTGATAGAGGAGAAGAATTCACTTCAGATGAATTTAACTTATCTTGCAATGATCATGGTATAAAGAGACAAGTGTCTGCACCGAGAACACCACAGCAAAATGGGATAGCTGAAAGAAGAAATAGATCAATTGTAGATTGTGCCAAAACTTTGATGATAGAAAAGAGAGTACCTCAAATATTTTGGAGAGAAGCAATAAGCACTGCAATTTACACCCTGAACTAAGTACAACTGAAGAAAGGAACTATGAAGACAACATATGAAATCTGGTATGACAAGAAACCAAATGTAAGTTATTTTAAAATATTTGGAAGTGGATGCTATGTTCATAAAGATGACAGAAATGGAAAATTTGATCAGAAAAGCGAGGAAGGAACATTTCTTGGTTATTCCTCTAGGAGTAAAGCATTTAAATGTCTGATCAAATCATCTAACAAAATAGTGGAAAGTGCAAATGTTAAAATTGATGAATTTGCAGAAAAGAATGATGAAGGAAACTCCAAAGAACCAGAAGATTATGAAGAGTTTGTATATGTACAACCGAGAAGTTTTATCGAGAAAGCTGATGAAAAAAATACTCAGTTACCGAGTGATGAAGAAGATCATATAGAGCCTACCAAGCCTATATTAGCTAAATATGTCAGAAGAAATCATGCATCAATTCAGATTATAGGAGATAAGGATGATCCAGTGATGACAAGGAACAAACTGAGACAGAACACATGTCTAATATCTGAATTTGAACTGAGGATAGTAAAAGAGGCATTAAGCAATGATGATTGGGTGAATGCTATGATAGAAGAGATTGAACAAATCAAGAAAAATGAAACATGGACACTGGTCCCAAGACCAAAAGAGAAAAATGTAATTGGTACAAAGTGGATTTTTAGAAACAAACTAAATGAAAAAGGTGAGGTCATTCGGAATAAAGCAAGGCTAGTTTGCAAAGGTTATGCTTAAGAAGAAGGAATAGACTATGGTGAAACTTTTGCACTTGTGGCAAGACTTGAGGGAGTAAGAACATTGTTGGCATATGTTGCTTTCAAAAATTTCAAGGTATATCAAATGGATGTTAAATCTGCATTTTTGAATGGTGTACTAGAAGAACAAGTTTATATTGAACAGCCTGAAGGATTTATTGAAGAGAAGAATAAAGATCAGGTATGTAAGTTGAACAAAGCATTATATGGCCTTAAGCAAGCACCTAGAGCATGGTATGAAAGATTGCACTCTTACTTAATCAAGATTGGATTTATGAGGACAAGTGAAAACAGCAACATGTATATGAAGAATGATGAGGATAATGGAATACTGATTTCAGCCATATTTGTTGATGATATTATTTTTTGTGGAAATGACTCTTTATGTAAGAACTTTGGAAATGAAATGTGTAAAGAATTTGAGATGCCATTAATCGGTGAAATAAAGTATTTTATAGGTTTACAGATACTGCAAATGAAAAATGGGATTTTCATTACTCAATCCAAGTATATAAAGGAAATTTTGAAGAAATTTGGAATGGAGGATTCTAAACCTGTAAGTACTCCTATGACTACTAATTGTAAACTATCAAAGAATGATGAATTTACATCTATTGATGAGATACTGTACCGATCTATGATTGGAAAGTTGCAATATGTGGTTCACAGCAGGCCGGATATAGCACATGCAGTAGATATAACAGCAAGATTTTCTGCAGATCCCAAAGAAACCCATATGACAACAATCAAGAGAATTTTCAGATACTTAAGAGGCACTGAAGATTATGGTTTACTATATAAAAAGAGGAATAATTTTGACTTAAAATTCTATACTGATGAGGATTGGGCAGGAAACATTGATGATAAGAAAAGCACAAGCGGAGCTTTCTTTTTGGGAGAAAGACTAGTGAGTTGGCTTAGCAAGAAACAAGGATGTATTTCATAGTCAACAACTAAAGCTGAATATGTGGTTGCAGCATTAAATTGTACCAATATAGCATGGATCAAACAACTATTGGAAGGTATGAATGAGCCAGTAACTATATTTTGTGATAATACAAGTGCTATTAACATTTCAAAGAATCTGGTAATGCACTCTAAGACAAAGCATATATCTATAAAGTATCATTATCTAAGAGAAGAAGTTCAAGAGAAGAAAGTTGTGCTGGAATATGTTAGCACAAAGGAACAATTAGCAGACATCTTCATAAAGCCACTGCCAAGGGACACTTTTGAGTATCTCAAAAGTAAGTTAGGGGTCCTACCCCTATCTAGTACTCACTGACAGATTTCGGTGAAAGCATCAATTCTATGACTCTACAGAATATTATTTGTGATATGATGTTGATTTGCACACTTTAGGATGTTGTCTAAAGTTGTGCAGGAAATAGTGAATGAAGTCAAGATGCTCTGACTGAAATTGAGATGATACATTTGTATATGTTTTAACAACAAGGAAATTACTTCACAAGGGAAGTAATCATGCATTAGTTTTACTTTTGGCATTGTTGTCAAAGGGGGAGAAGACTAATGACAGGGGAGAAGTTTACAGCAGATTGAATCAATTGGAATAAATCAAATTGGTATTGCCATCAATGCCAAAGGGGGAGATTGTTGCTATTTCAATAAGTTTGTTGGTATGAGGATATTGAGAAGGTTGTTGGAGATTGTTGATATGATTGATAAAGGATGATTACTGTCTTAATAATATTATTTTGTCATTGATGTCAAGCAATTGATTTTCTGATTCAATATGATGTTGCCATATCTTAAAGAGTGTGTTTTGATGAGTAAAAAGATGTCGGTAAGTGACACAGAAAGAATGTGAAAATGAAGGGGAGTGGTAAGTTATTCAATGGGTAACTATTACCAAGTTAGACAGTGATGAGATTATGATATTTTGATTGTTGTGATATCTTATATATGAGTACTCGAAGACTGATTAAAAAAGGAGAAAAGATTTCAAGCAATTGAATGAGTAAAGGTTTGATACTGTTCTAAGTTATCGAGCAAGGAGCTAGTCTGTAAACACCAAGGTTATCGATATCGGTTAAAGAAGGCAGAATGTCTACTGACTAAAGTTCAGTATTAACTAAGTATCAACCAAGCAGTAACATAATGCATTGGATGAATAAATACATTATTAAATGAAGGATGCCAAGGAGCTGGAAATTTATAGATGATTGGTATGTCATGCAAGAAGTTTGTTGAGGATCTATGATAATGAAAATACAAGAGTTAGATCTACAGCGCAGATTGAACGGTCATATTCTGAGCACAAGTACCAAGGAAGGAATACAATTTTCAAGGCGAGATAAAACATTTTTCAGATCAAAGGATTCAATGAACCTAGTCAAGTTTGATGATCTGATGGCTAAGATTAATCATGGGAAATGTGATTAAGGAGATTAAGCGGTTAGGAATTGTTTATAAATAAGGAAAAGTTGATGAACAAAGTATGTGGGCAAATAGAAGAGCAGTGATACTACAGAGGTGATTACCGAGTACAGAAGATTGAAGATCTGATCAAAGAACAAATTGAGAAGCCTAGCAAGGATGAAGATAAGTCTTATGACAAGATTATTTTGAGCACATAGAGTTTGCTTTAACATTTCAGATGTGAAGTTGCAGATATATTTTACTACTGTTATTTATTTTGTAAGTGACAGGAAATCTCTTAACCGAGTGGACCTAACAATCTTATTTGTAAATTCTCTAGCAAGGTAACATTTTGAATGAGTGTTTGAAATCCTTTGACAAGGTCACTTCGAACAAAGTGCAAGATTCTGATAAATCTGAGGTAAATCCCTTGACCAGGTCACATCTAGCAATGTGTTTATGTAATCTTTAACAGGATTGGCTTTTAACCGAGCATACTCTAGAAGAGTATATTTTCTTTGTGGGTCCGAAATCCTACAGTGGTTTTTCCCTATTTGGGTTTCCACTTTAAATATGGTGTTAAATGTATTATGATGTTTTAAGTTTATCTGTTTATGAGTTTGAATGATTTACAGTCATAGTTGCATATCAAGTAAGTTTACCGAGGTTGAATCTGATGAATATATTGTATTGTGAGTTTACCTGATTCACCCCCCCCCCCCCCTCATCTAACTAACATGTGTGTCAGATGACTTGAATTTCATTTGCCAACTAATGAATACCGGTGAGTACCGATTAAGTGACCAACCCAAAATGATGTGTGTTGCCATCAATGACAACACAACTAAACCAGAGGAGTGTCAATTGCCAACAACTTAATAGCTCCCTTAGGAAATCCCTAGAAAATCAATGCTTCAAGCCCATCCAATTCTCTTTCTTTCTCTTCCATATCTCTTCTTTCTCTTCCATATCTCTTCTTTCTCTTTAATATCTAGATATTTTGCATTCATCAGGATTATACTTCTTCTTTCCAGACACAGATGCTCTAAATGTTGTCTCAGAATTTCCATGTGATTCACCAAATTCGCTCAATTTAAATGTAGCAATATTTCCAACGACTATATCTCTTGTCATAGTATTCACACTCTGGATCTTATCAATAGCAGCTACCTTATGTTTGTAAGCAGGAGGCAATGATCTCAATACCTTAGCAATAATTTCATCTTCTTCAAGGGTTCCACAGGCACATCTGATACCTAGGACAAGGTCATTCACCTTAGCCATAAAAGAGTTTATGTTCTCATCTTCTCCCATCTTTAGCATCTCATACTTCCCTTTCAAACTCTGCAACTTAGCAACTTTGACTTGTTTATCTCCTTCATACTGGGTCTCAAGCTTTTCCCAAATCTCATGTGTAATCTAAAGTCCCATTACTTTAGTCATCTTTGAATCAGTCAGGGCCCTCAGCAATGCTTCCTTAGCTCTAATATTATGTTCAACTTACTTGATCTCATCAGCAGTAATAGGTCCATTATGAGAAATAGAATAGGCATTCTTTGTAATCTTCTAGTAATCTTCTCCAAGGCATCTCAAGTGCATTTCCATCTGATTCTTCCATATCGCATAGTTACTTCCATCAAATCTCAGACTCCCTGTCTTAAAGATAACACCACCAGTTGTCATCTCGAGTCTCCTCAAGTGGTTAAGCTTCTTTTGGAGGATCTAGCTCTGATATCAATTGTTGGCAACTGTTGGCCATTTGGTTGAATTGATTATGTGTTACATTTATGTTTTGTCATTGATGCCAACACTAGCTATTTGGATTCTTTATCGACACCCTTCTGGTCCCGGTAGGTTGAGTGGTTTCCAATTGATTTGGATCCGGCATGATCCGGTAGGCTCCGGTATAGTTCGGTGATGGAATTGGCTTGTTCATGATACTCATGCTCATATTCGGTTTGTTGGTTTTGGTCTGGTAATTGGATGCTATCCTTCTTGCCTAGAAGCTTAGTTTCTAATTCTGGCGAGGGTTTCACTAGTAGAGTTTTTTTATGAAGATCCTTGATGAATTGAATAAGTGGTGTTGGAGTAGCTTCTGGTGGAGTTTCAGGATGTTGTTGGTGATCATGTTTGAGACTTGGCGGATGGAGATCATTGTTGTAGCATGTGGACCTATGCTGGGTCCTAGTTGATCTAGGTTATGGACCAGCTTTAATGTAACGTGTGGATTGGACCTCTCGATGTGTTTTCAGGATGTCTTATGTGTTGGATATTTTTTGTTTGGTCTAAGGCCAACATGGTTTATAATTATGTAATTGGTTTATTATCTGGTGGCCGACCTAATTGTTTATGGTTGAGGGTTTGTATATATAGATGTAAGATCTCATTGTAGATCATCATGGTTATGTTAGAGGTCATGATCAATGAATGTAATGTGCGAATAATGTAATATCATTCAGGAAGAGGATTTGGTCGATCATTGGAGATCGAATTGGGTCTATGTAAGAGGATTTAGTCCTCCGCTATTGAGCTTAACCGAAACTGTACTCAGGCATAGGAGATGCTATCTTTTGCATTTCAACACTTCTCCGGATTGTAGTCTAGATTTCTATGTAGTCAGTGAGGCTCCTTTTGTGATGAGCAGTGCGCTCTAGGTTGTTGGCCTAATTCACATACTTACTGCAGAAGTATTATCTAACTATGAGTAGGCTTCCCACCGTGGTTTTTCCCTTTATCATGTTTTCCACGTATGAATCTTGGTGTCATGTGAATGGCTCTTATTCTGTGATTATTGTTTATGCTTAATAAGTTTAACTACTATTCTGGTATTAATATTTTGGGTTCTGGTATTAAATTTTTAAATTGTTAATAGTTCCGGTAATCTATGACAACTGATTCACCCCCCCCTCTCTCAGTTGTCTTCCAGTTATTTGAACTATCTAACAGGAAACAACAATGAAGGAAAACTGAGAGGGGGGGTGAATCAGTTTTCACCGGATCTACAAACTTAACCACAAATACAGATCTGATAAACTGCAGCAATAACAATGATAAGCAAATTGATAGCACAACACGCAACACCAATATTTTGACATGGAAAACCCGGTTAAGGGAAAAACCACTGTGGGAACCTACCCATAATAAGATGATACTTTGCAATAGTATCTAAAAATAATTACAATGGGGAATGCACCAACATTCAGACACACTACCTAGAGCTCACTTTCCCAGGATATAATAACTTGGAAGGCTACAACCCTCAAGGAAGTCTTACTAACTTACAACAAGATTCAGAATACAATCCAGAAGGAATGAACTGCAATAATAGCATCTCCTAATGCCTGATGACAGTTTCGATTAAGCACGTGTGTCTTATCTACAACATCTCAACTCAATACACCACATTGAAAGATGAATCCTTGTTTGCACATACAACTCTCTCTAATAATGCAGACACAACCTCGATACCTAAATTACATGAATGACCATCTATTTATACAATTCATCAACCTTGACAACAAGGTCGACTAAACCCTCAACTCGCAATTACAAAATTACATCACATGATACAAATATTGATCACCAGACCAATATAATGATATGCATGACATAACATGGATCCAAATCAAATTTCCAAATGCTCATTACCATTGGTAATCATGCCAAGATCAACCGCAACATGCTACACCATCAAGAAAACCGCATAACACGAAGAACAGCACCGGTTCAGCAAAATCACCAAAAACACACTGCGATCAATTCGGATCATCAAAACAAATAGGACACAATTAGGAAACACCAACAAGCACCTTAGAATCATGAGCAACAGTTGCACCAACACCACTTATCAAATCTTCATCGATCAACATATGAACCTCAAGAACACTCAAACAACAGCAATTGTCACGAAGAAAGGTAACTTGTGAAGCACAAAATCATGAACCATCTGAAATGAAGATGCACAAGACCATCCCAAATAAAATTCCAAAATATCAGCTCAAGATCTGATCACACCGGAATATAGCGGAGGAAATACTAAACTCTGCAAAGCATTGATCAAAAAACCAAACTGCAAACCGGATCATATGATATGATCAATTAAGCTTCCCAAATCACTGAAACCAATACAAAAAGATATAATGATACTGGAAATAATCCATACACTAAACCATGATCCCAATAAACCAATCTACATTCACTGGAGCAATAAATCACATAAATATGTTGACATCAATGACAACAACGTATCCTAGCAACAACAGCGTCCAACAACATATGCACCTATACTCTATGAAGGACAAAGCTCAGGATCTAAACTGTTTGAATTTGGATCACAACCTATCGATGGCTCTAGCGAGGACGATCAGACTCCAAGTGAAATAGACAATACTAAGGAGAGAATTATCATAGACCTTGAATTTTCTATCACAAACCTTGATAATATATCTATCATGATCCTCACTACTTTAGATCTTAACTCACCTAACGATCCCTTACCATTAATCCATCCTGAACTCGTTGACTGGGAACAAGAAGAACCACTTAGTGTCCCTACCTTTCAAGATGATGAAACCATTATCCATTACCTTTGTTCAATAATTCTGGAAACATGTTCCACCAATGAATCTCATAACGAAGCTCTCAACCAGGGGAGTGCCAAGTCTCTTAGTCACAAAATGAATAAAGAAAAAAATCGATCTAATAGTTAAAATCATTTAATGACAGTATTAGATCATAAAAAAATATAAAATAAAGGGAGTATCCAACAGTTAAAACCTTTCTGAGGCACTGTCGGATGAGAGATTTGACACTCTTCCAGAACATTATCAAGAGAGATCGCCAATATTGATTGAAGCACCATTGTTAGTCCATCTTCCACTGCATATTGAATTTCCAAATACAGATGTTCTAGCAGTTACAACACAACCATGGGTAATTTACTTTGATGGATCTTACACCCAACATGGGTCAAGTGCTGGAATCTTATTTGTCACTCCTCAGGGACATGCAATCCCAAGATCCAATAGGATAATGTTCCCTTGCACAAACAATATCACAAAATATGAAGCACTAGTCACTGGCATCAAGGTGGCAATAGAGTGGAATACCATAGATTTATTAGTCTACATAGACTCTCAATTGGTCATCAATCAAGTAAATGATGACTATCAAACAAAGGATGACAAGAAGATTTCGTACAAGAGAATGGTGGATGACTTTAAGAAATATTTTGTTAAGATCAAGTTTGAGCAAATTCCAAGACTCGACAACAAAGTTGTAGATGCCATGGAAACCATCGCCTCTCTTCTACAAATTCCAGAAAAGCAAAGTCATTATGAGTTCCTGGTGGAACAACTATTTTCTCTTTCCTATGATAATCCCAATACTCAAGTCATATGCCACCTAGTTGGTTATGAATCTACAATATATGAGAAAATCTATACTTACCTAAAAGACAATACCCTCCCACTAGATCTATCTTGTAATTAAAAATGAAATTTCATCTATCAAACAGCCCGTTATACCCTCATAGTTGATACTCTTTATCGACGGGGTCTTGATGGTACTCTCCTTAGATGTCTGGAAAGTGACGAATCTAAAACCACCTTACAAGAAATTCATGAGGGTATTTGTGGTACACATTCAAGTGGTCCTACTCTAGCCAAGAATCTTATGAGACTAGGATACTACTAGCCAAACATGGAAAAACAATCCTATCAGTTTGCCAAAAAGTGTTAAAAATGTCAGATCCATGGGAATCTTATACATGCACCAACACAAGAGCTACAACCATTCACAACATCATGGCCTTTCTGTAAGTGGGGACTTGACCTCATGGGTAAGATCCATCCCTCATCCTCAAGCAAACATAAGTTCATAATCACAGCCACTAAATATTTCACAAAGTGGATTGAAGTTGTTCCATTAACCACTATCACTGGCAAGCAAATATCTTCCTTCATTTTGAATTACATTATCTGTCGGTATGACATTCCTAGTTCCATTATCACTAATAATGGTATACCCTTCAAGAACCTAGATGTGAAAGAAGTATGTGACAGATTCCATTTCCATCATCGTTTTTCCACACCATACTATCCTCAAGGAATTGGCCAAGTAGAAGCTTCAAATAAAACCATCCTGAAAATCCTAAAGAAGACTGTGAATGAGGTTGGCCATGATTGGCATGTCCAACTAAATCTTGCCTTATGGGCATACCGAACTAGTATCTGTACCCCTACAAGAGCCACACCATATGCACTTGTAATGGATTAGAAGCCATTTTACCCATTGAGGTCGAGATACCTTCATTCAGAGTATCATTGAGAGGACTCATCCCAGATGAGGAATACAGGATCAAAAGACTGCAAGAGTGGGAACTGCTAGATGAACACAATCAACGTGCTTTTGATCATCTAAAAGCATATCAACAAAGAATGTCCAGAAGCTCTAACCACAGAGTGAAACCAACAATGTTTCAAGTTGGTTCAACTTAGTGCTAAAAGAAAATTCTCGCAATCAACAGGATCAGGAAAAGAAGGGCAAGTTTTAACCAAACTGGCTAGGACCTTTTATTAGCATATGGTTTTGGGGCATATCAACTATCTACATCAGAAGGGGACATGTTCAATGAACCTATCAACAAAATTCATCTCAAAAGATTCTACACTTGAGTCGCCCAATGCACGAAAAAGCTAAAAAAAAAAAAAAAAAATCAAAAAAGTGCATTAAAAGCAGATGGTGAAAACCTAGCAATAGGCGCTATTTGTGATAAATCATCTCTTCTATCTATTAGCATCATATACCCACTATCCATATCCATCTAAAATAAGGTCTTGTACATACTCACACATGACGGTAATATCTCACAATGGCTTGGTAATCATTGTATATATCCATAACAAAAGGTCCTATTAAAACTGGGGGCAAAATCCTAAACTCAATGGGGGCAATCCGTTTTAGGCTTCATCGAAACAAACAACCAGCAATAGGACAAATGCATCAAAACAAGAGTCAAAACACACTTCAACATCAAACATAGAACACAATTTTCAAAATCAATCAACAAACTCAACATCAAGATCAAGATCAAGATCGTCAGACTCAACATTAGGATTGGTAAAACATAATATGATGGATGGTCTATTATGAATCATGGTTTGATTACTTTAGCAAGATATTTGATTGTTTGTATCTTAATTTTGATTATCATATCTCCTAAGCAACTTAAGGATGTATTGAACTAGAGAAGCAAGGAAGGAGTCCGATATTTTCTTTATCTACTATTTATGAGTAGATCGTTAGTACTGTGCAAATTTGTCACAAGACATGATTAGAAACATATCATTGAAGATATTTTGGATTTGCATATACTAATAGTTAACTCTTGTCTATTATGTGCAAACAACACTCAAGTCATCTTGGTTCAAATATACCTCGACACTTGTGTCATTTTGCAATGTCAAAATCCATGTAAGTTGTACTTAGGTCATCATGGTTCAATTATACCCTTGATGTTTGTACTAACTTCCAACATTTAAATATCTCAATGATGACAAAAAGAGCACAAACAATTGACCACGAAATGACAACGTGGCAAAATTAGACTTGCATAGATCATTAGTGCATTTAGTTGCATTCATTATCATTAGTGCATTTAGTTGTATTCATTATCATTATCATTGGTTCCTTTAGTTACATTCATCATCTTTACATATGGGTACATTCATTTATCATTTATTTGCATGCATCATTATCATCATTTACATCATGCATCATGTCGTTTAGTTTACATTTCAAAAACCCACATTTACATATCATTTTTTTAGCATCATCCATACATAACATACATCACCTCACAATGAATATCCATCCACAGTTTCAAAAATAGGATTATCATAAATATTTCATCAATATATACATCCATACATAAATCATACATGAAATCATTGCATCCATCATATATAAATCATTTACGAAAATCATCATCATCACATATAAGCATAAGCATCAGATAACATCACATCATCATAATACATGCATATCACAAGACGATCATGTAGGTCATCATAAAATAATTCATCATCATAAATATCATAATATACATTCATAAATAGAAATCATGACATATAGACATCTATAAGCATATAAGATATAAATCATGACATCCATACGTATGCATCATCAAATAACATCACATCATCATATACAAGTACCACATGAGGATCCAAGGAAAAATCGTTGTTGCATCTCATATAAATCTCCAAAATCAATGTCCAGTATACAAATGATATCATGTCTATCTATGAGATACATCAAAAAGAATGATACGCATCACCAATGTCTATACAACATCAAGATAAATAAAATCAGGCATGATTGTCGCTAGATGTTGAGGATCTCGTTGCACCCGTACCACCACTAGATGCTCCTGCCCTAGGATCTCTGCCAGGTGGATCCCGTCGCAGTGGTCCTATCACACCCCTACTCTCAGTCCAGGAATGACTTCGTCCAAACCTTATGGAGGCCACAGCTGCGTTACTTGATGCTCTCTGATCTCGAGGGACCAAATCCTCATATAAACACCTGTAATACTCGACCTCCTTGGCTGAGCACTTTATCTCTCTCAGGGTGTCTCTAAGAAGGGCTCCTACTACTCCTCTATCTAATCTATCGGCTAATGCCTCTTCTCATCCCTGCTGCTCTAGGGCAGTATCCCTCTCAGTCTGCAACTATGTGATATGTCTCTACGGTTGTGCAATTTGTCTCTGTTACTGTGCAACTTGTGCCTGTAGTTGTTGAACTGAGGCCTGTAATGCCTTAATCTAAGCATCTTGGTGATGGGGCAGCACAGGGATGTGTACCTGTATCTGCGGTTGTCCTCTAGCCCACAGAATCTGTACCTGGGAGGAAGTGTCTGTTGTCTCCGTCCCTATGATCTATGGAGGAGGCATCCCTGATCTCCTTCATTGTACTACCCGACTCTCTATATCCTATTTGGCCCTGATGGCCCCTGCTCCACCGGTAATGGTGAAAATGGGAGGAGGGAATTAAGTGGAAAGCTTTACCCTCGTCAAAAATGGAGTGAAAGTTTCACAAAGGATCCTCTTCAACCTCTTTCATGCATTACATTTAAAAGAGGGGGGGTGAATTCACTAGATCCAATATCAATAGAAAGAGATCGAATGCTAAGTGAATTCACAATCAATTTGGAAAGTGCAAGTAACCCCTCATTTAGAATGGATAGGATGAATTAAGTGAATTGAGACTAAGTGTAAAGATGGTAAAGAAATTATTATAACTTGAGATAGAAATGTGGGATGAAGTTGTACACCTGGAATTAATAGTAAAATGTTGAGACGAAGCTCCCCTGTAAATTTGAGTGAAAGTTGTCAGGACCGTGTTGAAAGTGTACTTGGTCCTCCGAAAAATCTATGCGCCAAAAAGGGTTTTTCAGTCTCTGAGAATGAAGCCTAAATCTGCAAATACATCTGTGCACCTACAACCTACACACAAAAAAGAGAGGAAATGTTGTTGGGATTGAGGGTTTGCCTTTAGGTCAAACCCCGGTTTTGGAATTAACCAAATGATGAAAAGTACTTGCAAGTAAATGAAGGTAAATGACTGAAGTAGAATTAACCTTAAGAGAGGATGCAATTGAAATGTTGATAGAGTTGTTTGAAAGGATATGTGAAGTTGAATGCTTTGAATGTTGATAGGGATCTCCTCTTCAATGGTTGAATCCTTGACTTGAATGCAACACCTAGCCTTGAAAGGAGACTTGAGATGCTCAATGCTTGAATGCTTGAATGTGTGATTGTTTGAATGACAATAATGCTTGTCCACCTTACTTTCGCTTATGCCAATAAGAGGGGGAAAATGCATCCTATATTCTTGCCAATTAGGGTTTATCACTGATTTTTTGTCTCAGGCCGACATAGAAAACTTTGTTCCCGCTTCTCATTGGCAAGCCCGTTGTAGGACCTAACTGGAGGGGGGCCAAAATAGGGCAAGGACAAGGGCGCCACACCCCTGTCCTAGGGGGGACAAGGGTGCCATGCCCATGTTTGCCCTAATCCAGGACAAGAAGTGCAGGATGCAAGAAAATGCATGTTTTGGGAGGTGCGAGCATGTCTTGGGTCTCCAATCAGGCTTAGGGATTCGTTTTTCCAATGTGAAGACTCAAATGCGGTCGAAAATTGCAGGGTCGTGATTTTATAATGTTATATTTAGCCCCCACTTTAGTGGGAGTATAAACGTACACCAATACTACCGATAAAGTACAAGGAAACAAGATTGAAATACTTTCACCACGTCAAGGAGGCAAGATACACCAAGCCCCTGGTGGACTAAGGATCTTACAACTTCAATTGACAAAGTAAAAGGGAAGATCGAGAAGGAGAGAACCATGACTACAAGTAGTAAGGTTCCCCTCACTATGAGTCATGAAAAAGAAAAGATACCAAAAAATTACAAAGGTCGGTCAAGTTCACTAAGTAACTTTAAGTATCAAAAAGGAAAATATGAGCGGAGTGTATGCCCCCATGTTAAAGCGATCGTGCACACCTTATTGGGAGCGATTGCTATAAGGTAGGATACACCCGAGAGAGAGAGAGAGAGAGAGAGAGAGAGAGAGAGAGAGAGAGAGAGAGAGAGAGAGAGAGAGAGCATTTTATCGTAAGGATTTAGCCCTTAATCAAGGAATAAATCCAAGGATAATGAACACAAAACACAAAGCACAAGGTAGTTTTGCTTTCCTCGAGGTCGGTATGTTGTATGATAACTCATATATATATATATATATATATATATATATATATATATATATATATATATATATATATATATATATATATATATATATATATATATATATATGCATAGAACAGTCATCATTCCCCAGAGAAAGGAAACTACCTTGGAAGAAAGGGAACACAGGTGTCTTTTGAGTCAACATGAAAGAGACCAAAAGAGATCTCAATTCTTTGCATCATCCTCAAGTAGACATTACTAGGGACAACAAATAGAAGAACAGGGATACACATAGAAGAATGGTCACAAAAGAGCGAGAAAAGAGAGAGAGATAGAGGATCTACAGTGCTAATGCAGCTAGTCTAGCACGACATCCACCTCTCGATCTTGTTGATCACTATTTCGGGAAGGTGGGAAACACGCTAGAGGAGCGACATCGAGCACAACATATGGAATTATCACAAGATCCAAACAAGGCGTATGCTCATGTGCTAGGTGACTTTGTTCGATTCTAGGAGCTAGGATTAAGGCTTTTGAAAATTTTGCAGATAAATGTTTGTCAACATCCACATATTCATATTCACTATCAAAAGCATGAGGAGGTGTATTGCCATCATGAATAACATTTTCATCTATTTCTTCATCAAGATTTATAGAAAGAGGAGCTCTAACATGAGTAGAAGTAAAACCATCAGATGTTTTCTGCAACTTATGATTTGGAGATTTAGGTTCAACGTATTGTTTAGGAGAAAAGGGAATCATGTCAATTGTTGGTGTTTTGGGAGATTGAATAGTTCGAGGAACAACTTCACGAGCTCTAGCACGATGTTTTCGTCGGCGATCCCTCGCACAATGATTCCATAAGTCTTAGCAGAAGACTGAGAAGAAGGAGGAATATTTATGAAAGGAGGAATATTTGTTGAAGGAAAAATATTCCCATCTTTGGTAGTTGGAGGTTTACGTTGAGGTCTCGTAGGTTGAACAAGAGGAGAGGCAGGTCTCTTCTCTCTATAAGAGCAAGGAGGCGGAACTACACCATACAAAGGAGGAATGTTCAGTGTAGGAAGGAGACCAAGTCCATCATGAGGAGGAAGTACAGGTCTAACCTTAGGAGGGATATTATTGTTCTTTTTAGGATAAGGCATAGGTTCGTCCATACGAATAAGTTGGGAATCTTCCTTAGGAGGAAGATTAATTCTATCCCTTAAGGAAATAACTTCATCTTCAAGAATGATGGGAATATCAAGTTTTGGAGTTCTAGGTTGGCTTAAGGATAAGATCATATATTTCTTCCATTTCTGATAAGATTGAAAGAGAGCATCGCTTCTTGGCAGAAGAGATTGAAATTCTTGAGGCCAAAAGTAATCGATAGGAACACCTAGGCTTCTTTCGGCTAGTCGAAATAAGCTATGGTTAACAGTTATGATCTCTCCATTGTGGGGAAATTTCAAACACTTACGTATCGGAGAAGCAATAGCCTTCATGGAAGATAGCCAAGGGTAACCTAACTTCATATGGAATTGTTCAAATGAAGGAATGACAACAAAGTTGACATCCAAAGATTTAGTGTGAACCTCAATAGGGAGTGTGATAGAACCAATGGTAGGACAAGAAAATTCATCAAATAACTTAACGACCACATTAGTATCATCATAGATTGGTTTATGCAAATGCAAATTGAAAAGATACTCCTCAGTGACGATATTAACCATGCAAGAGGGATCGATAAGAAAACCACGACAAGGTTTATCTTGAATCTTCACAACTTTTTATAAAGGTCCATCGGG
Organism: Cryptomeria japonica; assembly: GCF_030272615.1. Classification (NCBI taxonomy): domain Eukaryota; kingdom Viridiplantae; phylum Streptophyta; class Pinopsida; order Cupressales; family Cupressaceae; genus Cryptomeria; species Cryptomeria japonica. The sequence continues at coordinate 677,858,864 of NC_081413.1, forward strand.
TGCTCTAATGGTCTCACTAGGGTCAAATGTGATACATGAATCTTTAGGTGTTTCTTGTTTCTCTACCATATTTACCAAATTTGGAGTCATGGTAGTAAGATCAGAGGGAGAGAAAGAGCTATGTTTAGTCTCAATCACGTTAGAGGTATGAGAAGGTAAAGGATCAGTAAAACTCTTAAGATTTTGATTAGGAGGAGCTACTGATTTGTTTCCCTTGTCATTCACACCTGCCACAGATATAATATTATTATCAATCAGGTCTTGAATATTACTTTTTAATGCAAAACATTTCTCAGTATCATGACCAGGTTGACGATGAAATCGACAAAAAGAATTATTATTAAAGTAAGGTGAGGTTGCCTTAGAAGGGTCAACTAGTTTTATTAGAGGAAGGTTGATAACATTTCTTTGCAACAACTGAGACATGATGCTATGCAAAGATTCATTCAAAGGAGTAAATTGTCTTTCTCTTCTAAAAGATTTAGAAATAGGAGGCACACCTGTTGTAGCATTCACATTGTTGTTGTTGATGGTGCCATTAAATCTGATGAAGCCTTTATTCGGTTTGAACTTCACAAATGGTTGTTGAGCACTCTCACTCTTATCACTTAGAGCCATAGGAGTAGATTGCTCCAGTTGACTCACAATCAGTTGATAATCGTGAAGTGTTGCGCACAACTACGAAAAGGAAGTAAACTCAAAAAGGAGAAGTTTGTCCCTAATTTATTTTTGCAAATTAGAAATGAAAATTCTTTGAATATCATTATCAGGCACTAGAAAAGAAATTTGAAAATACAAATGCTTATATCTACCAATGAAATCAATCACTTTTTCTTTAACACCTCGTTTACAATGCATTAAATCAGTCAAAGTGATTTAAGGACCTATGTTGTTTTGAAATTGTTGAATAAAAGCATTTGCTAATTGTTGAAAATAAGTAATAGAATAGGAAGGCAAAGAGAAATACCATTGTAAAGTCTTATCTCTTAGTGTTCTAGTAAACAACTTGGCAAGAAATCTTTGATCATATGCAAAGTCAATACACAAAGTTTGGAATGTCTTGACATGTGTTAAAGGATCACCTTTTCCAATATAAAGTTCCAAATGAGGGGCTTCAACGTGTTTAGGAGGGACAACTCTAACAATATCAAGAGAAAGAGGGCTTGCAACATCAAATGTGGGCACAATAAACTTGGATTGACTCATAGAAGCAATTTGTTGTTGCAATGGTGACACAGTTTGGGTAAGGCTATTAATGGTTGCTTTGGTTGAATAATTTATGTTAGACATGGTTGATTGAGAAGGTGGTGTGATGTTATTGAAAGAAGGCATTGATTGAGAATAGGGTGGTGGAGCACTATGGTAAGTAGGCATAGGTGATGATTGAGTAGAAATGGGACACTAAAAGGAGGTATAGAATGATTGGATGAATTGCCCCCTTGTGTCACATTGATTGGTTGAGAGACAATAGGAATACTCATAGAAGGCGTAGATAAAGATGGAGGATTGAATGAAGAAGAGGGATTGCCCCCATGACTAATGGTTGTAGGTATGACATTTTGAGTTGATGTAGCCATGATGTTTGAAGTGAAAGTAGGAATACTAGTCATTGAAGTGGTCAAAGGAATAGAATGATTGACTTGTGTAGGAGGTTGTGAATAACCTAAGTTCTTAGCACAACTCTTTATAGACATGACATTAGAATCAACAATGTGATCAATGCCACACAAAATATCAATTCCATTTTTATCACTTTGAATCATGCATTTTAGACCTTCAATTAAAGGATTCACTACTAGGATATTCTTGGAATCCATTGTTGAAAGTTGTCAAATTGATTGTCCAATTTTGAAAGTTGATCTATGAAAACTCTAGTCAAAGCTTCTTCTTCATCATTGGAATCATCAATTGGGTAGACAGGGATGTTATTAGGATGAGAAGAATTAGCATTATCCTCATTGAAGAAGTCACCCAAATTAGGCTCCATCTCTTCGAGAATTAAACCTTGGGAAGCCTTAATTCGAATGCTTCGTCTAACGAGGATAGTAGAGGTAGGACTAATAGTGGTAAAACTCATGCACTAGAGGGAAAATTTGAATTTGAGTTTTGAACTTGGGGAACAAAGTTTGCAAAATTGAATAATGTACAAATGATGTTTAGTACAATAAAAGGATGAATGAAACCCTAGATGCAAATCTTAATGTAAGATTAAATTAGTTGGTGCTAAGTGTCACAATCATAATGAATGAGACAACTTAAGCTATTATTAGCCTAATTAAATAAAAAGAAAAAGGGCCTAAATTTAACTCGATTGAATAAAGTAATTAAAGGACCTAATTAAATAAATAATTAGATAAAGTGTCCTGATTAATCCAACACCCTGTATCATAAAGATGATGTTATTCTCCCTGCAAAACGGTCATAGACGGAAATGGTACTAGACGAGATCTTTGTTCATCTAATTATTTGTCTAATTCGGCATTATACACAGGATTGAGCATAACGTCTTATTATGACTTAACATGTTTGTCTTTCAATCTTTGCAGAATGGGCCTTATATTTTCTTCTTACTCATTCTCACTCTAGAAATATATAAAAATGTTATCCAAGAAATAAAAATTAAAAAGGTAAAGGGTAATCTTTAAAAATACCATTCAACAATATAAAATGGCCATTGCTAAAAACAAAATGCATAATTGTGAATTTGTGGTGCCCATATTTGCTTAAAGTTCTTTTTGAGCATGCCCCTTTCCTTCAATTTGATTTGATGATAACTAATCAAAGATTAGCTTTTCAAAATAGTCCCACGCCCTTGATTTCATCAAACAAATCGTACATGCATGGAAAATGATACATGCTCCAAATGTTTAGTTTATCTAGCATTCTTTAAGAATGAGTAAGAAGCATAGACTTTGATCCTTCTTTACAAAAATTATTGGGGTTCCCAAGGTGATACACTAGGTTGAATATGACCTTTCTCCAAAAGTTCTTAATGTTGCATTTTCAATTCTTCAAAATCTACAATGTTCAAGTCATAAGATTCCTTGAAGATTAGCTCTACACTTAATAGAATATTAATGGAGTCAAAATACCATTTGGGTGGTAATATATTCAATTCTTCAAAAAGATGTCTCGAAACTTTTGTAGTACTAGATGGTCATCAATATTGGGGATCTAGATTAGCTTCCAAGTCATCCAAACCAATTTCAAACAGCATACACCCTTTTTTCGAATCCATCTCTATTTGCATTGCAAATGTTATTTAGATAATCACTAGTCTTTAGATATCTTGAACGACTAGCATGCAACCTCTATTGTCAGGGAATTATATTCTCTTATTGAAACTACCAAACTTGGAATAATGACTCAAAGTGACTTCATTCCTACAATAAAATCATGTGAAACTAGATTATTTTTCCTCAATTTGACATGAGTTATTGCAAATTGTAGGTGAGTTTCATTTTTAGAGAGGTATTTAGAAACTAATCGTGTCTCCACATGATGAAAAATCCCTCTATCGTCTTGCTAATGATCACACACCCCTACGTATGTGTGAAAAGGTCAATCAAATGTTGCTTGGCTCTCTCGTAGCTTAGACAATGTGTATCCATCATCTCTAGTGATGCCCATTTTGTGCCTACAAAGGATCAATATGCCCCTCCCTTATGCATTTAAACTAACAATCTAGGGGATTTGGGTTTGCAGCAATGGTCGAGGCGATTTGGTCTGTCTTCTAGGCATGCCATTCTTACATCTTGCATGTGGACTCTCTAAGGTACAAATATTAAGAATCCTATCAAAGGTGAGAATTCACAAGCAGTAGGTTGATATTCTTGTGAGGAAAGTTTTCTCAGAGATATACATTCAAGATGTGATTTAAAGACACTCACTATTGAAAAGTATGAATGCCACACAAAAATATGGTTGTGAAGAAGCAAAACTGACCGAAAGTCAGACCCATAACTTATATATACCAACTCCAAAATCTACAATTACATATGTTTGTAATCCGTAAAGAGAGATCCATCCAGGTTTAGAAATAGGTAGTCAAAATCAAAGCAATCAAGAATATGCTACAAACAAGTCAACCAGTGCCGTCACTTAACAGCATCATTTAGGGACTTCTGGATCACATTAGTAGATTGTTTTTGGAAATTTATGCATCATTGCAGAAGGTCAAAACAGTAATTATGGAAAATTAATTTGTTCTGTTCCTAACTAAGATGGCAATACATAAAGCATGTGTACTACATTTGAGAGACCATCTGTGGAAGTTTCCCAGATCATGCACATCATTTTGGTGACAATTTAACTCCTTTATACATTTTTAAATCGCAGAAGGTCGCAACATCAATTATTCCTCACCCTAGTAGATTGTCTTTGGAAATTTATGCATCATTGCAGAAGGTCACAACAGTAGTAATGCAAAATTAATGTTGTTCTGTTCTTAATTAAGATGGCAGTACATAAAGCATGAGTGCTGCATTTGAAAGAATTATCTGTTGAAGTTTCCCCAGATCATGCACGTCTTTGTGGGTCTTCCCTCTGGTGATTCAATTAAATTTGGTGGCACTTTTTAACTTCTTTATAACTTAACAACTAGCATCAACAACTAAATTTCCAGTACATAATATGATTTACCTCCTTAGAAGTCCACGTGTATACGTTTCTTCTTACTCCTTTTGTAAATGATTAATACTTGAAGAACTTTTCCACTGCTATCAAGTTTTTGCTATGAATTTGTGGAATCATTTGAATCCACACTTGTAGTTCAATCTATACCTTCGGAACATAATATATTTAGACATGTAACAACTATTGAGTTGTTTGCTTTATCTAGAATGTCCTTGTTGGGAACTATTAGAAACTCTTCCTCCCTCGTGCAATTTTTACAATTCACGGTTATGTAACATTTTATTACAACATGTTATTATATGGTATTAATCTGAAGTAGTAATATCATAGGGGCTTTCATAATGGAGCCCCGGTTTCAAATCCCAAAGGACTTATTAAAGTGTTGAAATTGGATTCAAAGCTGCAAATTCATCTAACTCACTAGGTGTAACATATCCCGGTGGATGAAACCAGTTACATGTCCCATGAGAATTTGACAGATGCAGTACTCCATGTAAGTGGCAAATAAACCAAAGGAAGGGATACCCACCAGTTCTAAAAGCCAAGCCAAAGACTAACCAAAAAGGGGAGATTTACAAAAAAAAAATATCAGAAGAGAACATCATATGGAAACGTTGAAATGAACTATCAGTAGCATGTAAGCACATCTAATTCATTGATGGTGAAAACTCAGTAATTTAACTACGAGAAAGAGTACAGATTGGATGCTAAAATTTTCTATTTAAATGCATTACAATATCAGCAGTATGGGTACCTATCCATAAGCCTAGAATAAAATATTTTAAATAATAAATTCTCATAAATCATACTATAACTGTTGTTGTGTCATATAAACATGACTGCAATCGTAGCTCCTATTAAAGATACCATGGTATATAAAAAATAAATTCATAATCATATTATAGTCCTTTGTTATGTATAAACACAATGATCCTCAATTAGATCCATATAACCATCAATCGCAGTAAGCAAATCAATTACAAGCTCTGACTTCTCAGCAATGCTATCCTCAATCCAAAATTATAACTCATCCAATTATCATGCTTCAGAAACGTGCATGATATTGCTGCACTAAAGTACCTAAAAAAGATGGTCGTATAACAAATGTACAAACAATATCAATCAGAGATTATCTCCTTAGAAAAAAAAAATTTCTCTCCTAAGGTCAGAATTAACTATAGATACTTAATGTGCATCGAAGGAACTCAACAATCACCAATTGAGGTAGCAGTCATCGTTATTTATTGCAACTTACTACAACACATTGATGCTAATTGTGGAAACCTTGAATTTTGTTAACCATACATTAGGAAAGGACCTCTCAAGAACCATGACTCAAGTTTTCAACCTGCTTCTGTAAATTCCTTATCTCTCGACGCAGCTGTAATACTTCTACAGAGACATCAGTAGCTTTAAGTTCTTGGCGCAACTTACTCACTTCTTGCTCCAGAGACTTGATCCTTGATTCATGTTCTTTAACAGTCAAAGATATTGAACCAACATCTACTGCTTCAGATCTCTGAGATATGGATAAGGTCTGCAAAGAAGTAAGAGAATTTGAGATTGACTTCACTTAGTATCAAATGTTTTGTACTGACCTGGTACAATTATAGGCTACTATACAGCTATACAGACACTTTGAGTGATTAAATGACCATCTAGAAAATCATAGCTTGAAACAACGTTTCACCAAAATTATGAAAGCAACTTCCATATTTAGTATGAAGGAATATTATTCATGTCCTTTCACGGTCAAAGATATTGAACCAACATCTACCGCTTCAGATCTCTCAGCTATGGATAAGATCTGCAAAGAAAGAGGATTTGAGCTTGACTTCACTGAGTATCAAATGTTTTGTACCGACCTGGTATAGTTAAAGGCTACTCTACTGCTGTACAAACACTCAAGTTATCAAATGAATCTGAGAAAATCATAGCTTGAAACAATGTTTCACCAAAATTATAAAAGCAACTTCTATATTTAGTATGAAGGAAATATTAAGAAGTACATGTTTATCGAACCCTTCCAATGTCAGAAACCTGAAGTTAGAATTTGTCCAAATTCACATCTATAGAGAAATAGACTGAGAAAAAGAAAACAACTCTCCTAAGTTTCCTTTAACAGCCTGCTCACTCGGAGTGTCATATAGACATGTGATTGGATTTTCTTTTGAAAGTTCAATACCTCTTTTGCCTAAGAAAGAATGAAGTAAAAAGCCTAGCACATTCTTGCATCTCTAGAAATACCAATATTTCCACAGATGGAAAACTTTTCTTGCATCAATCTTACTAAAGACATGTGATATTTAAAGTTTGAACGTCTAAAGCATATGGATAAACTATAAGGCCACTTGAATTTAATTTGATGCACTAAGTATAGAAATGTGATGCCTGAAATTTAAAAATTTTAATTTTAAATTTAACATAAACCATATGTAAAATGGAATCTGCTTAGTCTAGTAGATGAAACAAGTGCCATGATGATAACCAAATTCAAACTCTGTGCATCAAAATGACAGAAGAAAAGAAAAAGTGATCATACTTTTAAAAGACAAATTAGTGTGCCAATTCAAAGGAGAAGACAAATGAAAAACGAATAGTTTAACAGCTAACCAAATAAAGAGGGAAAAGAAAATTTGAAAATGTCTAACATGCCTTCTCAAGCAGATGAATTCGCTGTGCCTGGATACCAGTTGTAGTCTCCTGTTTGTGCAGTGATTGAAGCACATAGAGAAGATGGGAAGCAATGAAATCAGTGTAGTGTTGCACCAAAGAACCTTGTGGGAGCATAGCATCACAACCAACCTCATTGAAAGGGCAGGGCACCACTTTATTTGGGCATGTTGTGGAGCAGTGGAACTCCATGTCTTTCCTCAGTACAGTTGACCCACAAGATTGTTTGCAGGGCAATAACTTGAAAGAGCATGTGCCATCGTGCTCGTCATGATGAATAGCTGACAGCACTTCTACACATCCTTCATTTGTGCACATTATAGGCCTTAATGGGCACTTGGCTTTGTGCTCCACAAACTCCTGGCTTTTATCAAACCTCATATCACAATGGAACATCCTACTTCTGTCTGCCCTTTTAAGCAAACTCTTGGCTACAACTTCCCTCTTCCCTGCAAGCCATGACCCCGTTCTTTCAAGCTCTTGGACAAATTCTTCAATTTTCTTGTCATTCACATCCCCAGAAAGCAGTTTGCTTGAAACACGCCTAAACAGGCTTCTTTTAGACCTCAGGAAGCCTTGCAGAGCATCCCCAACAAGTTTAACTGGGGTCTGGAACCTGCTACTTGTACTCAAATTCCCACTGCCAGTTGCGTAAGACTCGACCTGCTGATGAAGGTACTCCAACATTTCCACCTTCAAGTCCTCCACAAAAGAAGTGGGTTGTTTGAAAGGATCGGCAGAAGCCTTCTCTACACTTGCAGCAGCTAAACTAACCAGTAATTGGTGCACAATCATCTGAATTTGCTGAACATCGTAGTAACCGCATTCTTTCAATTCAGGCATCCCTTCATATGTTCCACTAATTCCATTGGACAAAGGGCGGTTTGACCCTCCTCTGAAGGATCCAACTGACTTCATTGAATTCTTCTGAGGATACCACTACAAAAACCAACTAGAACTCCTATAAAAAAATACAGGACTCTTAAAATTCTCACATACAACAAAACAAAAAATCAGAAGGTTCCCAACAGAAGGTTAGTCTTTTAGGTCCACCCACTGAAATACAGTTTCTAGACTACACAAAATGTGAATGTGTATGTTTAAGTTTCCCGATTGAAAACTGGGATTTTCGACCTAATACGAACGCAAAATCAAGGCAATGACCTATAGTATCTCCAGTTTTCAGGCCACCCAACGAAAAATAAGAAAGTACAGAGAAAACGAACAGCGTGCAATATATTTAAAAAAAAGAAGAAAGATTTAAGGTGTAATCCGATCAAAACATACAATTCTCCGATAAGTAATAGCTAGGATTTTACATCAGAAACAAACTACTTACCTAGAATTAATACTGTTCTTCGTTTAAAACTGAGAAATCCAATAAACTGAATACGCCGGCAAAAACAGAGCGTATCAAGATGTTCTCCAAACAGAAGGGGATCGTTTCTTTAAAAACAAAAGCTTAAAAACAACAGAAATTGTTGAAATTATCTATAAAATAGAGAACAAATATAAGATATCCAAGAACTATCAGCCTCCTGAAATATCAAAAACCTCAAAAAAAAAAAAACCCTTGGAAGCCCCGGAGCTTTAACGAAAATGCAAAATACTGGAATTGAATATGTCCTTACCTAAATTCAAAGAGATGGGCTTTACAAGAATACCAGATTTTCCAAGCCAGCCCGAACTTTTAGACAAGGCTTCGTTTTCGCGGAAGTTGGGTTTGAGCTCCCTTTTTTTGACCTGTTAAAAAGATGACGAGCGGGCCTACATATAGAAATTCAGCAGCCGATGAAACAGAAACGAGAAGCCCTAAGCCCTCTTGGTAAAACTCATGATGTTACAGGAAACAAACGTAATCGACCATTCAACGGATTGAATGAATCTTGAGGCTGTCGATTGGTTCCATGAATCGTTCCTTGGACCTCATGCCCACCCGGCAGCCCAAGGGATTTCAGTTTAGATAATCAATCCCCAAGATTCGAACTTGGGACTTCGAAATGGCGATTTAATGCCAGTCAATTAAAGTAATTTAATGCTAAGCCTGACTGATTGTGATCTAAGCTCTGAAGTGGGGGCACAAATTGACCATTCCTAGGTAGCGACCTTTGAGGAAAATGTCTACTTTGTTTTCCAATTTTTTAATTACAGGGCGTGAAATTTACATTATCCTTTACAAGACTATCATTAAAATTTCCTCATGTAGCCCACCACAGAACCAAAATACAGGTATTCATATTAACAAATTCCTGTAAAGGCAATATTCTCGCCCTGTCTTTTTCTCTTTAGATTATTCTTTTGATAAATTCCTCTTAGAATGACAAAATTCAAAACTAGTTTGCTCATAGAATACATGTCATTTAAAGATCTGTATAGCTGAGTCAAAAGGACGGCTTTAATAGCTCACATGGAAAAAAGGTCGCCGAAGAAAACTAGTAATCATATTTTGGATAAGGTGTGTAGGAATGTATTTTTTAATGAACATGTTTCAGAAGTTGTTAAAATATTTCTGATTTGATGTTTAATATTTTTATCAAAGTTGTTAGTATTGTTGATGATTATTCATAATTGAATAAAATATATTTTTTAGATTTAAAAAGCAACAAATCATATCACATAAGTGCACCAATAAAATACGATTTAGTGCACAAATATCAGTTTTACTTTTGTCTTTTTAGACACCTCGATAAAATGTATGCTAATGTGGCATCATATTTGATGATGTGCTCCTAAAACCTTACTTGTAAGTAGGGGAGTTGCCAAGTTGCTATTAAAAATTGGAAGTAATTTGAAATTTTCACGTAGGATTTTGGGAAGCGTGAAGTTAGGGTGCTCAACTACTAGGTCATCTACGCTAAGGATAAAGGTCATAAGTTTGATTCTTTTGGATTTATCTCGCATGGTTGGAGAGCAGCTCATGCCAATGGAAGCTATAATAGGGGAGAGGACCTAGTAGTTGAGCACCTCAGCTTTGCACTTCTCAATATCCTATGCAGATTTTTCAAATCACTCCCCTTTTTTATAACAGTTTACTTGGCAAATCTAATCCTTATAACTAAGGTTTTCGTACCACATCAACATTCTCTTTGTTGAGGTGTCCAAAAAGGTCCAAAAAAAAGTTAGACTGAGAATTGTGCACTGAGTTATGCTTTATTGCTGCATTGATTTGGCATCACATGATTTGTTTCTTTTTGGATCTAAGGAATACATTTCATTCAATTATAGGTACTCATCATTGCTAGCAACTTTAAATTCACAACTATGGTGAAGTATCACATGATTTGTTTCTTTTTAGATCTAAGGAATACATTTCATTCAATTATAGGTACTCATCATTGCTAACAACTTTAAAGTCACAACTATAGTGAAGCATTGTTAAAAATATTGGGTATTGAATCAACAAATACTATAACAATTATTGAAACATGCTCAAGGGTAAGTAGTTGTGCATGTTCCAATAGTTGTTATAGCATTTGTTGATTTAATGCCCAACGTTTTTAACAATATTACACCAAAAGTTGTGACTTTAAAGTTGTTAGTGTTGATGGTGACTATCTGTATCTGAATGAAATGTATTCCTTAGACCTAAAAAGCAACAAACCATTTGATGCCACATCGGCACACCAATAAAACAGGACTTAGAGCACAACTATTGATCTTACTTTTGGGGGGCCTTGTTGGACATCTCAATATAAAGTGTGTTGATATGGCATCATATTTGATGATGTGGCCCCAAAACCTTAGTTATAAGTAAGAGACTTACCAAGTAAGTTGTTAAAAATAGGGAGTGATTTGAAATTTCCATAGTGCTCAATTATTGGGTCTCCCACAAATCTTTTGTTTAGATTTTTCTAGAAAAAAATAAACAATTAATTACCTTGCTAAGTTATTTCTTCATATAAGAATAAATTATATTATTAAAAAAAAATTATGTTTTAAATACTTTAACATTTAATGCTCAAAATTATGTAGTACATAAATAACCTACAATGCATTTATATAACCTTGCAAATTGAATGTAAAGAATTTTGAAGATGTTAGTTGGATATTAATGTTCCTTATTTATTCCTATAGAGACCGCATAAATTTTACTTGGTTTTGGCTATGGAGCCGATTATTTGCACCAGCCCCATAGTGTAATTATAAGTGTCATAGACTGTGGATTTGGTGAAAATAATCGGCCCATAGACTGTGTCATTTTACTTTGACCCATTCCTTGAATTGGGAATTTTATTTTTTTTTAATTAAACACTTCCATATGGGGGAAGCTCCCTTTCTATTAAACATAAAAAGATTACATGTCTTACATCAAAATATGGAGATTTTAGTGATATGCCTATCCAATCCCCTCCCCTATTTCTTTTTATCTTATCTACCATTTATACAGGGAGTACATCCTTGTTTGCATCCATAAAAGCATCAAACTCATAGACTGAATTTTTTGCCCACTCCAATTTTGAAGAGCTTCCAAGCCTATGTCATTTTTGTTTGTTTTCCTTCCACATTCAGGTCAAAATACCCTAACATTACACCAAATTCAGGGATAGTCTCCAAAGTCTCCAAATCCATTTTGACGCCCTCAACATTCTCCTCTCCAATCATACGATCAACAATGCCATGGGCATTTAGAGCATAGCCCAGAATTTGAACTATGGGATCAAACAGATTCTCATATACTTGTCCATCATGGATGTCTCCATTTGCCCAGAAATTTGGTCCTAGAATCCTGATCACTGTCATTTTCTCCTTTTCCTCCCCTTTTTGAAATAGTCTTTCCACTTGTTCCTCAGGGTTCTCATTAACCCTCTCCCGCAATATGCACAAATGCATCTGACCCCAAATACTTTTGTCATTATTGTGTTATGAACTTATTCATAATTGTCGCTATACTTCCTTTTGTTTATTTCCTATACTCATGTCCCATGTATTTATAATGTGTGATCTCTCTCCTACCTTATCCGCACATAAATACCTAAACATGTTGTAGATTTAAAATCGTTCTAATCCATATTCCATACAAATCTCCACTTGGATTTAGTCGATTTGTTTTTCAATTTGTTTCCTGATCTTCATGTTGATTTTTCCAGTTGTTTCTTCTACTTGTCTTGCCTTTCATCATTCCCTTCTTAGTCTCATCTGGACTTCATCCTGATCCATCCATCATGCATGTTGCTTCTCTTTTTCTAGATATTGTATGCTCTTGTTTTTGTCCGATTTAAATATGCAGATCTTTATCTGTATCTATGTTTATCATGACTACTCAAAGTTACAGTTTTCTCCTCTTGGATTTTGAGGTTCACGGATTCTTCTTTTTAATCATCCCATTCCCATTCGAACTTTGATTTTAGAATTGGAGATGTCATTATTTGTGATTATCTATAGATCTTCCCATTCTTCTGAGATATTGATTTTTGTTTCTCTATAACCAAACCTAACCCCCAAATTGGTCAAGAAATCTGCAGCCTTATTTTCTTCATGGAAGATATGTGAGATCGGAAAGTTTAGAATGGTCTTGAGAATACTAGAGAGTTTTTCTATTTTCTATGCAATTTTCCAATTTAGACTTTGCCCATTTTTAACTACATTGATAATTACTTGTGAGTACCCTTCAATATCAATTGAACATATACCTCTATTAACACATAGTTTAATTCCTCTTTCTAAAGTCGTTGCTTTTGCTTCATTATTTGTTGATATTTCAATTTCATCATATATTTCGTGTATGAATCTTCCTTCATCATTGTGAATGATGCATCTATATCTAGCATTCCCAAGGTTGCCTTTTGCATCCCTGTCAAAATTTAATTTGTACCTTCCTTTGCTTGGCTTGCTCCACACCCCCCCCTTTCGCTTGATGGATTTAGATGTGATATTGATAGTTGAAGCTTTGAGAGAATCTCACTCAATCTGTATTTTTTACCCCAATCTGTTATATACTTTATCCTTCTATCATATATTTGTATGTTTTCTATTTCACATATCCTCATTTTAATCTTGTAGATTACATGTTGTGTACTAAGGGCTTTATCGTTGAATATTCTTTGATTCCTTTCCTTCCAAAGTTTCCATAGCAGCATAGAGGGAGCGATAATCCATGTATCTCCCCAAAGTGATTTATGATTTATTTTTGGCCATTTGAGGAGGAATTGACCAATTGTTTCATTTCTGACTATTGTCTATCCAAGTGATGATAACAACCAATCCCAACAAGTTGAGGCAAAAGGACAAAATAGCAAGAGATGATTTGTAGATTCTTCACTTCTCATGCACATTGGGCGTATGCTTGGGCCCATAAAATCATACGTTCTTAACCTCTCCTCTGTTAGAATTCGTTCATGTAGTACAATCCAGAGGAATTCCCCAACATGTGGAGCCACACATCTATCCCCACACAGACTTGTCAACCATATAGCATTGTTTTGTTGTGTTCTTTGTATTCTTTTAACTTTGTATCCAATTCGTGTTGTATATTCCCTATTTCTTAAAGCACACCAAATAATTTCATCTTCATCCTCAGATAGAGATATTTTTCTCTGTAATAGAATAATGCTTATTGCAGCCTGCATTTCCAATGGTATCCTTATTTCACCCATTGAAATCCATTCAAACAACCCACTGTTAGGTGTTGTTTCCATCACACGATCAGCAATGTGTTCTTGATGAAAACTTTCAGCCTCCCTTATCCATTCCAAGTTTTCAACAAATTTGCTAATAGCTTCATTCTCGCCCCATGAATCTACCCAGAATTTTGCTTTCTTTCCATTGCCAATTTTTCAAGACAAATGGTATGTTATGATATGACGACTTTCCCACAAGAATTTTCACAATACTGAGCCCCCTTGAGTCCCTACAATAGAGAGGATTCACATTGGATCATTGTGTAAAGGGGAAAATTTAGGTGACTTGGCAATTTGCAAGGTAGAAGGAGAAATCACCAAATCGCCTATTTTCGCTTTGGGGAGAGATGCCTTTAAATTCAAAAGAGAGGGTAAATCCATTAGATTCAGACACTAATTAGATTAGGACTAAATATTGAGTATATTGATTAAAATGGAATATGTTTGACCCTCTTTTGTAAGTTGACTAGTTGAATTAAGACTAAGTGTTGGAAATGAAGACAAATTTGAGAAAACAATGAGCTATAGATTCGGGATTTTGTTGTGCACCTGGATCTGAGAAGTTTGAGATGATTCAGAGTTGCTCTGTGAAAACTGCCAAAAGTAGTAGGGATCATGTGTCCGGACCAGATCACCCACCCTCTTGGTCCTCTGAAATTTCCATGCGTCAAAAAGGGTTTCTCCGTCTCTGCAAATAAAGCTTAATTCCAGAAGTACAACTATGCACCCGCATCCTGCACACAAAAGGAAAGGGAAATGTGTTGGGAATAGGGGTTTGCCTTTAGGTCAAACCCCGGGTTTTGAATTAACCAAGTGGTTGAAATAATGTAATTGAAATGACTGAAAGTAGAAATCCTCATCTTTGAGGGGATGTTGAATTGATTGAAAATGAAATACTTATACCTCCTTGTGAAGTTTTGCTTGCCTCCACATGGAATTATGACTTCATAAATTAGAATGATGATCTCCTCTTCAATGCTTAAAATCTTGACTCTATTGCTGCTCCAAAGATTGAAGGAAGACTGAAAATTCTCAATCGCTCTTGAATTCTTGAATACTTGATCTCTTGGATGCTTGAAGACCTCTTGTGTGTGCATGATAGATGTTCAAATGAGAGGAGAAATCCTCTTATATTTACCCAAGGGAAAACTGAATTAATTTCCAACTTGAGCCGACATAGCTTCAAATTTGAGATAGGTCAAGGGGAGGGGCCCAAGGATAGATCCCCATTAAGGGGGACCAGGGCGCCACACCCTGGTCCTGTGCTAATTTGGAACAGGATCAAGGTGGCAGCTAGGTGCATCATTGATTTGAATGAAGTGTTTGACATTTGTGAGAATAATTAGGTCTCTGAACAGGCCGAGGGGTGCAAACACTAAGGCGAAGGCCCAAATGCGGTTGGAAATTGCAAGGGGTGCAATTTTAGGAAGCTACATTTATCCCCCACATTAGCGGGAGTATCAACTTATGCAAATACTCATGGTAATATACAAGGAATTTAGATTGAAAGACTTTCACCACATCAAAGAGGCAAGATACACCAAGCCCCAAGTGGACTTTAAGATCTTATGAATTCAATGATAAGGTAAAAGGGAAGATCGTGAGAGAGAAAGAGAGAACCATGACTACAACTAGTAAGGTTCTCTTACTATGAGTCATGAAAAGAAAAAGCACAAAAAATTACAAAGCAAAGACAAAGTTTGCTAAGTAACTTTGAGTGTCAAGAGAGAGAATCATGAGTGGAGTGTATGCCCCCACATTAAAGTTGTTGGAATCCAATAACACTGAGAGGGGGGGGTGAATCGGTGTTATATCGGAATGATCAATATTAGCCTTATCAAAACATGCATACACCAACCGGTATACCAATACATTCAGAATTGAAAGAATTAAAGCAACCAATAAGCTAATCACGTAAATGAGAATCATAACACACAAAATTATACGTGGAAAACCTCAAAGAGGAAAAACCACAGTGGGATTTGTGACCCACAATATCAATCCACTGGCCATATGAAGAGATATTACAAAATATAACGGGCCTTCACTTGCAGGAAGACTTACAGCCTAGACCACACTACTCAATCACAAATGGAGCCTCACTGACTACATATAAATCCAGACTACAATCCGGAGAAGTGTTGAACTACTAAGATAGCATCTTCTATGCTAGAATACAGCTCTGGTTTAAGCTCTGTTTGTTCTGATTAGAAACCCTAAACCCTTTGTCGGAGTAACCCTTATATAAATATCCTCACATACATAATCTCTCTGATATATTTCACATCTCCTTTATTATCTCCTTCCAATTACATATTTGCATGATGACGATATCAAAATGATCTATCAAAACTAACCTATATACCCTATACAATTTATCATGCCTTATGTCGGCTTACAAAGATAATTACAATATCAAATTGCATGTTGGTTAGATAACATGAATGCATAAATATTAAAAACAATTGCCGATGTTGGATCCAAGAGACGTTGGCCTCCAATACCGATAACCATATTCTAAAATATGTTAGCCTACATTGTCGGTAACCAAAGAAATCCTTATGTCTGGTCGGTGTCGGTGCCAGTGCCGGTGTAGTGTCAGTGAAGTGCCTGTCGGTACACAACTGAACCAAAACATGAAGTCAGAACACAATACCATGTTGCCATCAATGACAACATAGTGAAACCAACCAATTGAGTTTCCATTTCCAACAAAACCAATTGCACACGCCTTGTCGGGAGCAATTTTTTTAAGTTAGGATACACCCAAAAAGACAAGAACATTATCACAATAATTTAGCCCCCAAGAGAGGATAAATCAAAGCATAACAAACACAAAGCACAAAACACGAGGTGGTTCACCTAACTTTGGAGTCAATATTCTTTTTATGATAACTCATGTATATCATGTATATATGTGCATAGAATTTTCCTCATCCCCCAAAGAAAGAAAACCACCATGGAAGAAGGGAACACATGTGTCTTTTGAGTCAACATGGAAGAGATCAAAAGAGATCTCAATTCTTTGAATCATCCTCAAGTAGACAACACTAGGGACAACAAATAGAAGAATAGGGAAACAAATAGAAGAATGTTACAAATAAACACGAGAGAGAGAGAGAGAGAGAGATAGAGAGAGAGATACAATATATGGTGCTAATGAAGCTAATCAAGCACATTGTCCTCCCCCGATCTTGCTGATCATTATTTTGGGAAGGTGGACAACACGCAAGAGGAGCCACATCGAGCACAATAGATGGAGCTCAGAAGTTCCAAACAAGGACCATGCTCTAATGATGAGTCACTTTGTTCATTACTACGAGCTAGGATTAATGCATTGAAAATTTTGTAGATAAATCATTGTCAAAATCAACATATTCATATTCATCATCAGAAATATTAGGAAAAACATTTTCATCATTAACAACATTTTCACCTATTTCTTCATCAAGGTTTATAAGAATAGGAGCTCTAATAGGAATAGAACTTGAACCATCATTTGTTTTAAGCATTTTGCGTCTTGGAGAATTAGGTTGAACATCTTGCTTAGGAGAAAATGGAATCATATCAAAAGTTGGTGTTTTAGGAGAAGAAATGGTTTGGGAAAAATCTTCACGAGCTCTAGCACGATGTCTCTGTTGGTGTTCTCTCGTACAATGGTTTCGTCTAGTTTTGGCTGAAGGTTTAGGTTCATCAAGTATAGGCTTTGTCTCTTCTTTCAGGGAAGGATGGATGGGTTGAGGTTTGTTAGGTTGGTTGGTCATTTCTCTCCATAAGATGAAGGAGGAGGAACCGCGCCATATAAAGGAAGAATGAAAGGTGTAGGAAGGAGACCGGATCCATCATGAGGAGGAGGAATAGGTCTACCCTTAGGAGGAAGAGGAAGAGTTTTTCTACCATTGGAAGGAAGAGTGGACTCATCCATAGGAGTTCAAGAATAGATTCTTCCTTAGGAAGAAGAATATCTCTTTCCTTAGGAGAAACGATACTCTTCTCTTTAGGAGAAGGAATAGGTGCCTCTTGGGAAGAAGATTATTTCTTTCCTTAGGAGGAAGAATAATCTTATCGTCAAGAAGGGGTATATGATCATCAAGAGGAATGCTAAGTGTTGGATTTCTAGGTTTACTCAAGGATAAAATCATTTCATTTTTCCAATTTTGATATGATCTAAAGAGAGCATCACTTCTAGATTGAAGAGGTTGGAATTGTTCAGACCAAAAATAATCAAGACAAACATCTTCATGCCTCATTGTAGGTTGATACATGCTATGATTAACAGTTATGATTTTATCATTATGAGGAAATTTCAAACACTTATGAACTGTGGAAGTGATCTCTTTCATGGAAGAGAACCAAGGATTTCCCAACTTCACACAAAATTGTTCGGATGTAGGAATGATAGCAAATTGAACATCTAAGCATTTAGTGTTGACATAAATAGGAAGTGTGATAGAACCAATAGCAGGACAAGAAAAACCATCAAAAACATTAAATACCACATCAGTATCATCATATATCACTTGATGTAAGAGCAAAGTTTAAATAAATTCTCCAGTTTATCACATTAATTATTAGAGTAATCTTTTATTAGCTAATAATTATTTATTTAATTATTAGTCTATTATACTCTATGCTTAAGCTAAACTTAGGAATCTTTTAGTTCTTTAGGGTTTTCACCTTTAGGGTTTCGAGTATCCTCTTATAAGGATTCTCTCTTTGTATTTTCATAACAACTTTAATTATTGAATTGCATTCTTGTTGCACAATCAATATGACTCCTCTTTTCTGGATCTCTGAATTCTAGCCTCCATAGATTTTTTGCTTCTCTCCTTCTATGATAGGTTTGCATGCAGCTGATCTTTGGGAGCTGTAGAGTTGATTTTTCCTCAACTCCAATATGGTATCAGAGCTCCAGATCTACATGCCTTTGTTCTCTTCATGAGATATTTTGGGCCTTGTTCTTCAGATTTGTGTATTCGGGGGTTTGTGCAGTTGTTTTTTTCTATTTCTAGGGGCTACTGATTTTTTGGTACATTTTGGTGCCAAAAGCACCTCGCGTTTGGATTCAAGAGGCTATTTCCACAAATTTTGATATAAAATTCGACATATTTTGGTGTTAAGTGTTTTGGAGGCAAAAAAAATTAGGCCCAAGGTCGTACAGCCTCGGGCATGCAGATCAAGACCCCAAAAAATGGCATTTTTTATGGCTTGCCTAGGATGAACCGATCACGGGAGCCACCAGCGGTCTATAACCCACCGGGGCCAGCCTGGCAGTTTACCCGACAGTTTTAACACCGCCAGCTCCCATGGTGATCATCATAACCCACCGGTTACCGTGACGGTCACAGCCGCCACTACCATCGCCCCAAGGAGCCGCCTACCACCACTACCACCATCGTCGGCCCTACCAGCCATTCCACCACTTGTTTCCTACTCTGCCCGACTCCCACCTTGCCCTGCCCAGCAAATGTTGCTCCGCCTGACCGCTGCTACTCAACCCGACTAGCCACTGCTCCGCCCGACCAGTTGCTGCCTACGCCTAGACACCGCCCAGTCACCACCTCCCTGCCACCAGCAGTGGGGTGTGTTTTTTTTTAAGAGTTTTTAACAGGCTAATGGTTTTTTTGCCATAACTTGGGCAAACGAAATCATTTTTTGCAAAACCTTATATCGTCAGAAAGCTCTTTCCGAGATCTATCCAGATATGGAGGTTTGAACTTTTGATTTTGCCTTTTTGATGGATTTGTTTTCTGTCAAAGCCAGAGGTTCTTTTTTGCACTCCAAGAGACATAACTTGAGCATCTGAACTCCATTTTTTGAAAAATTTATATCATTGGAAAGATTGTTCAATGTTCTTTCCATTCATATGAGTTTTCTTTACATATTTTGTTCTAGGTATATTTTATTCAGTTTGTTTCTTTTCAGCAGTCTGGTGAATATCTTGGATGTTTCAGGTCTTGGGATCTCTTTCTTTGAGTAGGATGTCTTGTCCTTGGCTATTCTTTTTGTTTCCAGTCTTATGTCTCTTCTGATCATTGTAGCATTTTCTTTATGCAAACGCATTGAGATAAAGTGCCACCATGCATTGTATACTTAGGATCTTGCACATCTTATGCCTTATTGAACATGCACTACTTATAAAGTACCATGGGGGGGTTGATGTTTGCCTTTGTTTGCCATCTACCTTTGTCACGTGAATGTTCCTTCCATGAAATTAGCCTCATGATGTGTGTCGAGTGTTCCTTCCATGACACTATGTACTTTCTCTGCACCTTTGTTGTTCCCGGTTCTTCATCATGCAGTTCTTGTTGGTCATTCTTTTCAGTGTACCTGTCCCTCTCACTTTTTCATCATTATGGGGAGGTTTGTCATTTTGTTCTAATGCTTCCTTGGTTCGATTGATCAGCTCTTCGGGCTATACTGTTTCATGTCATCTATATCTTCAAGTTCAAATGTTTGCCTTTGTTTGCCATCTAATTCAAGTAGTATCATTTGAGAGCACTCATGCAGATTACGGTCTTCTCTACCTGGTCATGTTCTATTTCAATGGAGGTTCTTCAGATCAGCAGTTACTCTTCAACAATGTTTGCAGCTATTTCATGCTTCAATGGTGTTCTTCATGCTTATTTTGTGTTCCTATCTTCTGGAACACTCTTGTTTGGAGGCTTCTTATTCCTTCACTTGAGCTTTCATCTCTTCTTGGAGAGGAGTTTTGTTCCCACAGGGTTTTCTCCTTTTTCTCCACTTCACGAAAATTTTATTATACTTGGGTACCTCATCAAGCCTAGTTGTTAGGACCCATTATTGTTTTCCTACATTTTTTAAATGCATTTTAAGTCCTTAGTTGTTTTTTAGCTACTCCCTAAGTTCATCTTAAGGGGGAGTGTTAGAGTAATCTTTTATTAGCTAATAATTATTTATTTAATTATTAGTCTATTATACTCTATGCTTAAGCTAAACTTAAGAATCTTTTAATTATTTAGGGTTTTCACCTTTAGGGTTTCGAGTATCCTCTTATAAGGATTTTCTCTTTTTATTTTCATAACAACTGTAATTATTGAATTGCATTCTTGTTGCACAATCAATATGACTCCTCTTTTCTGGATCTCTGAATTTTGGCCTCCATAGCTTTTTTGCTTCTCTCCTTCTATGACAGGTTTGCATGTAGGTGATCTTTGGGAGCTGTCAAGTCGATTTTTACTCAACTCCAATATTAACCATGCAAGAAGGATCAATACGCACTCCTCTAGCAGGAATACCTTTGATTTTTGCACTTATGTACAATGGGCCATCAAGTTCTTTAATGGTCTCACTAGGATCAAA
Organism: Cryptomeria japonica; assembly: GCF_030272615.1. Classification (NCBI taxonomy): domain Eukaryota; kingdom Viridiplantae; phylum Streptophyta; class Pinopsida; order Cupressales; family Cupressaceae; genus Cryptomeria; species Cryptomeria japonica. The sequence goes on from NC_081413.1 coordinate 677,880,112, forward strand.
TGTGATGCACAAATCCTTAGGAGGTTCTTATTGATCTAGTTCATTACATTATTAGATTCAAGGCCAACATCATTGGGAGATAAAGCAAGATGATTAGTCTCAATCACATTAGTGGAATGGGATGGTAAAGGATCAGTGAAAATATAAAGGTTTTGATTAGGAGGAGCTACGGATTTGTTTCCTTTATCATTCACACCAGCCACAAATATGGTATTGTTATCAATCAGTTCTTGAATCCTACTTCTCAATGAAAAACATTTTTCAGTATCACAACCAGGTTGATGATGGTATTGACAAAAGGATTTATCATCAAAGTAATATGAAGCTGTCTTAGATGGATCAATTGGCTTGATTTGGGGAAGTTTTAACACATTCCTTTGTATTAGTCGAGAAATAATGCTACGCAAAGATTAATTCAAAGGAGTAAATTCTTTTTCTCTTTTAAAGTATTTAGACAAAAGAGGCACACTTGTAGTGGCTACTAGTTGATTGTTGTTGTTGTTGTCATTGAATTTGTTTCTTTTCAGCACTTTGGTGAATATCTTGGATGTTTCAGGTCCTAGGATCTATTTCTTTGAGTAGGAATGTCTCGTCCTTGGTTGTTCTTTCTATTTCCAGTCTTACGTCTCTTATGATCATTGTAGCATTTTATTTATGCAGACGCACTGAGATAAAGTGCCACCATGAATTGTATACTGGGGATCTTGCATGTCTTGTGCCTTATATTACATGCACTACTTATAAAGTGTCATATGGGGGGGGGGTGTTGATGTTTGTCTTTGTTTTCCATCTACCTTTGTCACGTGAGTGTTCCTTCCACGATATTAGCCTCATGATGTGTGTCGAGTGTTCCTTCCACGACACTATGTACTTTCTCTGCACCTTCGTTGTTCTTAGTTCTTCGTCATGTAGTTCTTGTTCGTCATTCTTTTCAGTGTACTTGTCCCTCTCCATTTTTCATCATTATGGGGAGGTTTGTCCTGTTGTGCTAATGCTTCCTTGGTTTGAATGATCAGCTCTTCAGGCTATGTTGTTTCATGTCATCTGTATCTTTGAGTTCAGATGTTTGCCTTTGTTTGTCATCTGATTCGAGCAATGTCAATTGAGAGCACTCATGTAGATTACAGTGTTCTCTACCTAGTTGTGTTCTGTTTCAGTGGAGGTTCTTTAGATCAACAATTACTCTTCGACAGTGTTTGCATCTATTTCATGCTTCAGTGGTGTTCTTCATGCTTATTTTTTGTTCCTATCTTCTAGAACACTCTTGTTTGGGGGCTTCTTAGTCCTTCACTTGAGCTTTCATCTCTTCTTGGAGAGGAGTTTTGTTCCCATGGGATTTTCTCCTTTTTCTCCACTTTACAGAGATTTTATTGTACTTGGGTACCTCACCAAGCCTAATTGCCAGGACCCATTGTTGTTTTCCTACATTTTTTACATGTTTTTTTAGTGCTTAGTTGTTTTTTAGCTACTCCCTAAGTTCATCTTAATGGGGGGTGTTAGAGTAATATTTTATTAGCTAATAATTATTTATTTAATTATTAGTCTATTATACTCTATGCTTAAGCTAAACTTAGGAATCTTTTAATTATTTAGGTTTTTCACCTTTAGGGTTTCGAGTGTCCTCTTATATTGATTTTCTCTATGCATTTTCATAACAATTGTAATTATTGAATTGTATTCTTGTTGCACTATCAATATGTCTCCACTTTTCTGGATCTCTAAATTTTGGCCTCTATAGCTTTATTGCTTCTCTCCTTCTATGATAGGTTTGCATGTAGGTGATCTTTGGGAGCTGTAGAGTTGAATTTTCCTCAACTCAAATATTAACCATGCAAGTAGGATCAATATACACTCCTCTAGCAGGAAACCTTTGATTTTCCCACTTATGTACAATGGGCCATCAGGTGCTTTAATGGTCTCACTCGGATCAAATGTGATGCACAAAGCCTTAGGAGGCTCTTGTTGATCTGGTTCATTACATTATTAGATTCAAGGCCAACATCATCGGGAGAGAAAGAAAGATGATCACTCTCAATCACATTAGTGGAATGAGATGGTAAAGGATCAGTGAAAATCTGAAGGTTTTGATTAGGAGGAGCTACGGATTTTTTTCCTTTATCATTCACACCTGCCACAAATATGGTATTGTTATCAATCAATTCTTGAGTCCTACTTCTCAATGAAAAACATTTTTCAGTATCATAACCAGGTTGATGATGGTATTGACAAAAGGATTTAGCATCAAAGTAAGGTGAAGTTATCTTAGATGGATCAATTGGTTTGATTTGGGGAAGTTTTAACACATTCATTTGTATTAGTCGAGAAATAATGCTATGCAAAGAGTAATTCAAAGGAGTAAATTATTTTTCTCTTTTAAAGTATTTAGACAAAGGAGGCACACCTGTAGTGGCTACCAGTTGATTGTTGTTGTTGTTGTCATTGAATTTGTTTCTTTTCAGCACTCTGGTGAATATCTTGGATGTTTCAAGTCCTGGGATCTCTTTCTTTGAATAGGATGTCTCGTCCTTGGTTGCTCTTTCTATTTCCAGTCTTATCTATCTTCTAATCATTATAGCATTTTATTTATGCAAACGCACTGAGATAATGTGCCACCATGAATTATATACTTGGGATCTTGCTCATCTTATGCCTTATTGTACATGCACTACTTATAAAGTGTCATGGGGGGGTTGATGTTTGCCTTTGTTTGCAATCTACCTTTGTCACGTGAGTGTTCCTTCCACAACATTAGCCTCATGATGTGTGTCGAGTGTTCCTTCCACGACACTATGCACTTTCTCTACACCTTCGTTGTGTTGGTATTTTGGATATGTTGATATGGTTTTGGCATTGATGTCATCACCTATCATCACTTGTCAACACTTATCAGCATTTGGAGACTTTGGTTATGTTCACTGGCAAGACAAAGACTTATGCAAGACACTAGTATTTGGTTCACTGGCAGATTATATTGTTCACCGGCACTTGGAAAGACTTCGAAACTACTTGGTTATGTCAAAGACATTATTCGATCACTTGGTTTGTTTATTCGGGTTTGCATATTTGTTGTTACCAACAAATAGGTCTAGGATAAGCACCAGTAGACTTATCTATTCCAGATCAGCACAGCATGTTATGGAGATGATTTATTATTATTGTAAATGCATTGAGCCGACATCATGCATCCGATATTGATTTGTTTGTAATTGATTTTATTGTAATATCTTTTAGTAAGCCAACCTATTCAATTGGTCTTAGGTTATGGTATATATATAAGATCTTATTTGTAAGATCGGATAGAGATGGGATTGTGAATGTGAAAAGGATTGCAATAAGGTATATGCAAAAATAAGCAGAGTTATACACGCACACATCATTTGAAGGTTGAAGGAGGATTTTTGTGAAGGCAATCAGATCTACACCAGTACTGAATCCAACATATGAAGATGCTATTTTGTGCAGTACATTATCATTGGATTTAACCATCCAATTGTAGTCAGTGTGACTCTCATTTTGTGATTGAGCAGTGAGCTCTAGGAAGCTGGCATTTCTACATGTGCAGAATCCATATTGTAAACACATACTATCTGCAGTAGTATCATTCAATTGTGGGTAAGGCTTCCCACCATGGTTTTTCCCCTTATAGGGTCTCCACATACAAATGTTGTTGTTATGTGTTGTGGATGTTATTGTCTTTATGTTTCATGCATTAATCTTTACCGATATTGCAATTAACTGTTAAGACTATCTACCAGCATAAAGTTTGGTTTACCGGTATTATGCATTAAGTTTTGATTAAGTTAATTTTGGTTGAATTTATTGGACAACTGATTCACCCCCCCCCCCTCTCATTTGTCTCTGGGACCTAACAATTGTTATCAGAGCTTAGTTCTCTTTTTGCAAAATTTTAACAGCTTCAGGACATCCAATGTCTTCTAACTATTTCAGGAAGGATAGTCCAAAACTTGATGGAACTAACTATGGCATATAAAAGATCAGGATGGAGACACACTTGAATTGCATTGGAAAGGATATATGGGAGGTCACAAAGAATGGTTATACTATTCCTACTACCGGTCAGCCTAATCCACCAACCTTGGGAAAAGATGAGGAAAATGATTGCAAAGCAAGAGAAGCACTTTTGAGCGTATTGTCAGATCAGCAAGTCATGGGATTGTCAGATAGATCTACTGCTAAAGCTATTTGGGACAAACTGGAAACATTGAATGAAGGAGATTCCATAGTCAAAATTGCAAAACTTGAATGCTTCTGGGTCAGGTATGAAATTCTGAAAATCGAAGAAGATGAAAGAATTTTTGCTTTTATGGAAAGAGTAAATGAAATTGTTTTGGGTATACAATGTTGTGGAGGAACCTTAAGTGAAGATGAGATTATTTCTAAAGTTTTAAGAGCTTTGCCACCAGCATATAAAATGAAAGTTACTGCTATAAATGAATTAAGAACAATACCTAATGCATCAGTATCTAGAGACACTTTGATTGGAAAACTTTCATCTTTTGATCTTGAGGAATTTGGTCCTATTACTACTATCAAGACAGGTCTAGCTTTTAAGGTATCATCATCAACTATAGTATCATCATCATCACATGATAAATCTGATTGGAAAGCCTTCTATGCAAGAGAACTTGAAGAAAGCGGGTGAAAATGAAGAACTTGAAGAACTTGAAGCACTATTTGCAAGGAAAATGCCTAAAGATCCAATAGGAAGTAAGTATGAAGGTAAAGCACCCTTTAAATGTTTTAACTGTAATAAGATTGGTCATATGGCATCTAGATATCCTGATAGACATGCAAGATTAAGAGAAGAAGCTAAAAGAACATATAAGCCTAACCCTAACTATCAGAAATATAAATTTAAGAAGAATAGAGACAAATCTTGTTATTATGTTGATGAAGGAGTTACTGATGATTCTGATGAGGATCCAGCAGACAATGGATGGGATTTTGTTGCTATAATAGAAGATCAACCAGCACCTACTGTTCAACCAGTAGAGCAGGCCCTTGTAGCTAAAGTTAAAGATAAGGATGAATGGATTATTGATTCAGGATGTTCACATCATATAACTGGTGATAAGAGTAAATTCTTAACCTTTTAGGATTACAATGGAGGTCTAGTAAGATTTAGAGATGATAAAGCTTGTTTGATCAAAGGAAAAAGGCACTATATCTTTTGATGGTAAGCACAATACTGATAATGTTCAGTATGTTGAAGGTTTGAAGCATAATATTTTGAGTGTTGGTCAATTAGTTGAGAAAGGATTTCAGTTACAATTCAAGAATGTTAAATGCAAAATCTTAAACAGAATTGGTTTGGAAATTGCAACCGGTAACCAGACTAGAAGTAATATCTTTCATTTGAACAAAAATGAGAAAGCATGTTTGATTGAACATATTGATGAAAGTTGGTTATGGAATAAAAGACTTTGTCATGTAAATTTTGATTGCATTGTGAAAATAAGTACTACCAAGGCAATTAGAGTTTTACCTAAGATTGTTAAACCTCACAATCCAGTATGTAAGGAATGTTAATTTGGAAAGCAAGTTAGAGCATCTTTCAAAGTATTCCAAAGAAGTCCAACAATATTCTTGATTTAATTCATACTGATTTATGTGGTCCAGCAAGGACTAAAAGTATACAAGGAGATAGATACTTTATGCTAATCATTGATGACTATTCCAGAATGTGTTGGGTTACTTTTCTCAGAGAAAAATCTGAAGCATTTGGGAAATTCAAACTATTCAAAGTAATGGTAGAAAATGAAACCGGCAAGAAAATCAAATGTTTGAGATCAGATCAAGGAGGTGAGTTCACATCTAAGGAATTTAATACATTATGTGAAGTGCATGGGATCAAAAGACAGTTGTCAGCACCCCGGACACCCCAGCAGAATGGAGTTGTGGAAAGGAAAAACATAACTATCTTGGATGCAGCCAGAAGTATGATATTAGAAGCAAATCTACCTCATATATACTAGAGAGAAGCGGTCAATACAACTATTTATACATTCAAAAGAGTTCACATCAAAGGAGAAACTGGTAAGACCCCACATGAACTATGGTTTGGTAATACTCCTCCTCTTAAATATTTCAGAATATTTGGAAGTAAATGTTATATTAGAAGAAATGAGTATATTGGCAAATTTGATCCTAGAAGTGATGAAGGAATATCTTGGTTATTCATCTAAGAGCAAGGCATATAGATGTTTTAACAAGAGATTGCAGAAAATTGTTTAGAGTGCAAATGTGAAAATTGATGAGCAATTTAGAGGAAATTCAAGGTACACAGACTCTGAACTGGCAATAGAGATAAGCACAAATGAACCTATTATGAATATACAGGTACAGAATGGTGATCAAGTTACACCGGCATCATCTGGAGATTCAACAGTCACTGAAGAACAACACCAAGTAAAAACACCCCAATATGTAAGATTGAATCATTCTAAAGATTGGATAATTGGAAACAAATTTCAAGCAGTTATGACTAGAGGAAGATTGGCAAATGAAGAGGTATGTCTTATTTCTCAAATTGAACCTACATCAATTAATGAGGCATGTGAAGATAAATATTGGATTAAAGCAATGGAAGATGAATTGGAACAAATTGAAAGGAATAACACTTGGTCATTAGTTCCCCGGCCTAAAGACAAAAATGTAATTGGAACTAAATGGGTTTTAGAAACAAACTTAATGAAGATGGCATGGTAATTAGAAACAAAGCAAGATTGGTTTGTAAGGGATATTCACAAAAAGAAGGAATTGATTACAATGAAACCTTTGCATCAGTAGCTAGAATTGAGGCAGTAAGACTTTTATTGGCTTTTGCAGCACACAAAAACTATAAAGTATATCAAATGGATGTTAAATGTGCATTTCTGAATGGATATCTTGGAGAAGAAGTTTACATTGAGCAACCTGATGGATTTTCTTTGACAGATAACAAAGACATGGTTTGCAGGTTAAGGAAAGCCTTATATGGATTGAAACAAGCTCCTAGAGCTTGGTATGCAAGATTGGACAAATATATTTTGAAGCTTGGTTACACAAAAGGTAATGTCGACAGCAATCTATACTACAAAGTGACTAATGATGACATCTTGGTTATTGAAGTTTCTGTTGATGATATAATCTTTGGAGGAGAAGATGGTTTGTGTAAAGATTTTTCTAACAAAATGCAGCAAGAATTTGAAATGTCTATGATTGGAGAGATAAAATTCTTTTTAGGATTGCCGATTTCATAGACTGTTAAAGGTATATTCCTATGTCAATCTAAGTACTTGAAGGAATTACTAAAGAAATTTGGCATGGAAAATTGTAAACTCGTAAGCACACCTATGACTACAAATGATTAATTATCTTTGAAGGATGAATCTACACCTGTTAATCCGACTAGATACAAATCTATGATAGGAGGTTTATTGTATTTAACACAAACAAGATTTCAGAGTAATCCTAAAGAAAATCATGAATTAGTAGTGAAAAGGATTTTTTGGTACCTACAAGGCACTACAAATCTTGGTTTATGGTATCCTAGAGATGAAAATTTTGACTTATGTGCATACACAAATGCTAATTGGGCAGGAGATGTGGATGATAGAAAAAGCACCACCGGCGGAGCATTTTTTCTTGGCAGCAGAATAATTTCATGGTTGAGCAAGAAACAGAGTTGTACAAGTTTATCAACAGCAGAATCAAAATATGTTGCAGCAGCAACTAACTGTACACAGGTATTATGGATCAATCAAATGTTGAAGGACATAAAGGTAAATTGCAATGAACCTATAACTATTTACTGTGACAATACAATAGCAATTGATATATCAAAGAACCCGGTACTTCACTCTAAAACTAAACATGTTTCTATCAAACTGAACTTTCTAAAAGAAAATGTTGAAGCAAAAGAAGTGAAATTGGTTTATGTGAATATTAAAGAGCAGATTGCAGATATTTTTACAAAGCCTTTACCTAAGGAAACATTTGAGTATCTCAGAGAGCAACTTGGAGTCCTATCCACAACTTATCTAGCTAAAGCAATACCAACTTGTTATCACCATAACTGAACTTAACCATGGAAATACCAGTTAAACACAGTAAGACACTAGACACCATAAACTGATAAGTCTGAATACTTCAAATACAATCAATATGCAACATCAACTTTACCCATAAACATATGCATGAGGTATGCTAGAAATAACATAACCCATTAACTCTGCATTCATAATATTTCAACCAACTACTTCATAAACATCACATGAAAAATGCATAACACATAACACAGATTTTTCAGGTGGAAACCCAAATGGGAAAAACCACGGTGGGAATGAATACCCACAAGCTTGTTTTGAACTCTTTTGAAGCTCGCTCTGTTAGGAGCCTAGTCCGGTTAAAGACTTTACAATAAGGTTTTGTTAGGAACCGATCCTGTTAGAGATCACCCAATTAAGGGATGGCTATATACCCTGTTAAAGGTTATCTCGCTATAGGATTTAAAGAACTCAATGATCTTGAGTCACCTGGTTACAGGTTTTACACTAAGCCTGTTAAAGCTACCCGGTAAAGGGATTTTCCATCTGTTGAAATGATTAGAAGACAATAGGTAAAACTATGATCTGATAACAGCACAACATGCCAAGGCAGAACCTTTTCATATCCTCTACTCTACAATCACACTTTGCAGTTTACCTCTTACTGGTCTAGCGAGTATCAAGTATCTCTTCACTCGGATACACACACACAACATTTGCCAACAACTTTACAATAACAAACATCGTCGACCTTATAGACAATAGATAGGTCGGTAACATAAACCCTAAACCCTAAACATCTTAGGTTTACAACACAGGCAGTCCAATCCTGACCATCCAAACATATTGCATAGAGAATTACAATTTCAAATAGATCACAAAACAATCTTCATCATTCATTCATCACTCATAGGAATCAATAACCCATCATGCTCTCTTCACATACTGCCAAGAAGAATGATCATAAACATGGTCGATCTTCTCATGCCTCAATCCTTCACGCGCACAAAACTGACATGGCACCTTGATCACATCTCTTAGCTAACTCATCATAGAGTATCATCGGTTCATCACACAAGCTGGATCACCAAACTGATAACCATAGAGCTAAGACTACCAACCGGTAATCACACTTAGTGAAACCCCAACATCGATTCACTGCATATCCTCATACTTCTTCATACCAGCTCACCAACTTTATTGATGTCAATGACAACATACATTATTATCATATCAACATATTGGTTCATCATATGCCAATGATATCCAACAACCTCATGATGTGTGTCGAGTGTTCCTTCCACGACACTATGTACTTTCTCTGCACCTTCGTTGTTCCTGGTTCTTCGTCATGTAGTTCTTGTTGGTTGTTATTTTTCAGTGTACCTTTCCCTCTCCCTTTTTCATCATTATGGGGAGGTTTGTGTTAGGTCCTGGAGACAACTAAGAGGGGGGGGTGAATCAGTTGTACAATAAATTCAACCAAAACTTAATGCTTAATACCGGTAAACCAAACTTTTATGTCGGTAGATAGTTTCAACAGTTAATTGCAATACTGGTAAAGATTAATGCATGAAACAGAAAGACAATAACATCTACAACACATAACACCAATATTTGTATGTGGAAACCCTGTAAGGGGAAAAACCACGGTGGGAAGCCTTACCCACAATCAAATGATATTACTGCAAATAGTATGTGTTTACAATATGAATTCTGCACATGCAGAAAGACCAGCTGCCTAGAGCTCACTGCTCAATCACAAAATGAGAATCACATTGACTACAATTGGATGGTTAAATCCAATGACAATGTATTGTACAAAATAGCATCTTCATATGCTGGATTCAATACCAGTTAAGTTCTGATTGCCTTCACAAAATCCTCCTTCAACCTTCAAATGATGTCTGCATGTATAGCTCTGCTTATTTTTGCATATACCTTATTACAATTCTTTTTGCATTCACAATCCCATCTTTTTTCGATCTTACAAATATGATCTTACATATATACCATAACCTAAGACCAATTTGAATAGGTCAGCTCACTAAAAGATATTACAATAAAATCAATTACAAACAAATCAATATCTAATGCATGATGTCGGCTCAATGCATTTACAATAATAATAATAAATCATCTCCATAGCGTGTCATGCTGATCTGGAATAGATAAGTCTGCCGGTGAATATCCTGGACCTGTTTGCCGATAACAGCAAATATGCAAACCCGAATAAATAATTAACCAAATCTCCAAAACCAAGTGATTGAATAATGTCTTCGACATAACCAAGTAGTTTCCAAGTCATTTCAAGTGCCAGTGAACAATATAATCTATCGGTGAACCAAATACCGATGACTTTGCATAAGTCTCTGACTTGCCGGTGAACATAACCAAAATCTCCAAGTGCCGATAAGTGTTGACAAGTGATGACAGTGTTGACATCAATGACAAAACTATATCAACATATCCAAAATACCAACAATTTGTCTTGTTGTTCTGATGCTTCCTTGGTTCGATTGATCAGCTCTTCATGCTATGGTGTTTCATGTCATTTATATCTTCAAGTTCATATGTTTGCCTTTGTTTTCCATCTGATTTGAGTAGTGTCATTTGAGAGCACTCATGCAGATTACAGTCTTCTCTACCTGTTCATGTTCTATTTCAGTGGAGATTCTTCAAATCAGCAGTTACTCTTCAATATTGTTTGCAGCTATTTCATGCTTCAGTGGTGTTCTTCATGCTTATTTTTTGTTCCTATCTTTTGGAACAGTCTTTTTTGGAGGCTTCTTAGCCCTTCACTTGAGATTTCATCTCTTCTTGGAGAGGATTTTTATTCCCACAGGGTTTTCTCTTTTTTCTCCACTTTACAGAGATTTTATTGTACTTGGGTACCTCATCAGGCCTAGTTGCTAGGACCCATTGTTATTTTCCTACATTTTTTACATGTTTTTTAAGTCCTTAGTTGTTTTTTAGCTACTCCCTAAGTTCATCTTAAGGGAGGGTGTTAGAGCAATCTTTTATTAGTTAATAATTATTTATTTAATTATTAGTCTATTATACTCTATGTTTAAGCTAAACTTAGGAATCTTTTAATTATTTAGGGTTTTCACCTTTAAGGTTTTGAGTATCCTCTTATAAGATTCTCTCTTTGTATTTTCATAACAACTGTAATTATTGAATTGCATTCTTGTTGCACAATCAATATGACTCCTCTTTTCTGGATCTTTGAATTCTGGTCTCCATAGCTTTTTTGCTTCTCTCCTTCTATAACAGGTTTGCATCTAGGTGATCTTTGGGAGATATAGAGTTGATTTTTCCTTAACTCCAATATTAACCATGCAAGCAGGATCAATATGCACTCTTCTAGCATGAATACCTTTGATTTTCCCACTTATCTACAATGGGCCATCATGTGCTTTAATGGTATCACTAGGATCAAATGTGATGCACAAATCCTTAGGAGGTTCTTGTTGATCTGGTTCATTACATTATTAGATTCAAGGCCAACATCATTGGGAGAGAAAGCAAGATGATCAATCTCAATCACATTAGTGGAATGGGATGGTAAAGGATCAATGAAAATCTGAAGGTTTTGATTAGGAGGAGCTACGGATTTGTTTCCTTTATCATTCACATTTGCCACAAATATGATATTGTTATCACTCAATTTTTAAATCTTACTTCTCAATGAAAAACATTTTTCAGTATCATAACAAGGTTATTGATGGTATTGACAAAAGGATTTAGCATCAAAGTAAGGTGAAGTTGTCTTAGATGGATCAATTGGTTTGATTTGGGGAAGTTTTAACACATTCCTTTGTATTAGTCGAGAAATAATGCTATGCAAATATTAATTCAAAGGAGTAAAAAAAATTTCTCTTTTAAAGTATTTAGACAAAGGAGGCACACTTGTAGTGGCTACCAGTTGATTGTTGTTGTTGTTGTCATTGAATTTGATGAATCTTTTATTTGGTTTGAACTTCGTAACTCGTTGTTGAGCACTATCACCCTTATCACTCGGACCCATGGAAGGATATGATTGTTCCAATTGATTCACAATTAGTTGATAATTGTGAAGTATTGCGCACAACTGCGGAAAGGAAGTAAACTCAATTAAAAGAATTTTATCCCTAATATCTTTTTGTAAATTAGCAATAAAAATATTTTGAATATCTTGGTCAGACACAGGAAAAGAAATCTAAGAGTACAAATGCTTATATCTACCAATAAAATCAGTTACTTTTTTTTAACACCTTGTTTGCAATGCATCAAATCAGTCAAAGTAATTTTAGGAGCAATGTTATTGTGAAATTGTTTAATAAAAGCATTAGCCTGTTATTGAAAATAAGTAATAGAATAAGGAGGCAAAGAACAATACCATTGCAAAGCTCTATCCCTTAATTTTCTAGTAAAAAATTCACTAACAATCTTTGATCGTGAGCAAAGTCACTACACAAAGTTTGGAATGTTTTAACATGAGTTAAGGGATCACCTTTTCCATTATAAAGTTCCAATTGAGGGACTTCTACATGTTTATGAGGGACAAATCTAACAATGTCATTGGATAATGAGCTCGCTACATCAAATGTGGGCACATTATAGGGTAAGTGCACCAAGATGGTGAATAAAAAGAGGGGTATTAGTGGCCACCTTTTTTTTTTTCTGAAAACAGGTAAACCTGAACTTCAAAGAGATATTTGACCATCATGCACTAAAAACTAGGTGTTAAGAAAAGAATAAAAATTGTAGCTCTCTGAATCTAGTTTTTAAACTACTAAAGTTTTTAAAAATTGGATAAGATTAAGAGGGTCAAACCTTTCACGCACGAAAAACTATTCCTGATTTTTTCAGAAAAAATATAACATAGCTTTTTCGTGCGCTGCACAAAATATATAGTTGGATTTACTAGTTTGCAAAACCCTTTGGTAGGATGATAGGGAAGAGTGATATCTAGAAGTTGTGTATTTTTTCGTAATTTTTCATTGAGTATTTTTCTATGATTTTTTGAAATGACCGCATCCTAAAAATTTGGTACCTGTTTGTGCGATGGGCATGACTTGCATCAAAATAATCGAAAATACAAACTTCTTTTTTTAAAAGTGTATATAATTTAGTGTAGAACAGTAATATGTAATTTATTTTAAATTTGGTCAAGTATATCAAAAGTTATTAAAAAAATGGTAGGCATATATTTGTGAGGACTGTTAAGGTACTAGTAAAGAAAATTAATGTTTAATATGCTAATGTTGTCCAAAAATAGAAAAAATTATATAGTCATAAAACTAGGAAGACGTGTGAGATTATGGTGGTAATTTTAGAGATACCCACTTGATCATTTGTAAACCTAATGATGAAAAAGTCAAGAAATCATGTTGAAAGATGAAAAATGTGTAAAGAGACAAAAATGGGGGGAAAATGGGCTTGCAAGCCTTAGGATCGTTTTCCAACCCTCTTACCAAGCTAAAACCCGCACTGGTTTTGAAAAACAATAAGTACTATTCACATTTCTTCATAAACCGCAAGGGTTTTGAAAAACAATAAGTACTATACCTAGTTTTACATAACCCGTATAGGTTATGTTGAACTAAAACCATTATTTTGTATTTCACAAAACTCGTACGGGTTATGAAGACATAATAATGTATGCTTGTAAATGTGAGGCCCCACCCCGACCTATCCTAACATTTTAGTGATTTTCATGTTGGAACTATTATGGATGCTCTATTTTATTGCAATATAGATGTAGGACTCTATATGATCCCAAGAATTGGATAACATTGATATATTGATGCTTCATTTCTATGCATTATAGATATAGAATTTTATATGATTCTAGAATAGGATAACATTGAGATGATGTATGTCATTATTTGATTTGCAGGACTTAATTATGATGCTAGAAATATGTTTTCATATCTTATGAATGGATTAAATTATGAGGATTATGATGAATTGCTTATGTGAATTGCTTTGATATGTGGCAAATTGTATTGTATAATGTCAATTCTATGCAGAGTGATTGAATTGTATTCTTGATTACGTGTTTAATATTATATGAGGCTATTGGAAAGTACTAATGTTTAAATTGAGATGCATAAGAAATTATCCATGTGACCATGGAAATATTATGGAGAATCAAGCCTAGTCTTATGTACGTTCGTAAAACCAGGGGTTGTCTATTTGGAGAGACAACACCCCGTATGTATTGTATTTTATTCATAAACGTAAAATGTTTGCATGAGTGTAAATTGTATTTATTAAATTGTTTAAATCATTCAAGGGACAATTGTCATGTGTGTATTTGTGATGTGGAATTATTTTGTAGTGTCACTTGACACCTATGTTGTATGTTGTGTTGGCAATTGTCATGTCACCTTTTTGGAGAGATTTATTTTTGTTTAATTGTTATATTTCCTAATTATCCTTGAAGGTACCAAGAAATCTAGGATAGTGAGCCACAAAGAGGGTCAACTCAGAGTTGACCCGTAGGTTAACTTTAGGTGGACTTTCTAAGAGTTAAATCAACTCCTAGAGTCAGTTTTAGAGCATTTTTATTAGGCCTCATGGGGTACCTATGGGTGAAAGCCAAATTTGGCCATGTGTCCTTCCCCTAGGGCTTGTTTAACCACCCAAAAAAAGTGGTTTTCCCAAGATGGATGAATTCCATCTATAGGAGTGTCATCCTTGGTTAGAGAACCTTCTTGGTATGTGTCATTCCTCTTCCCCATTTTATTCCTCTTCTTGAGGTGCCTTTGTTAGTGAGTGTGTAAGACCTAGGGAAGACCAACCAATGGGAGTCCCTCACTCTATCCAAGAGGTTGGAAGGAGTGAGAGAAGCCTTCTTAGGCTAGAGATTGATGCTTAGTGAGCTAATCACCCACTCTCCATCTTTGGAGATTTTGGACAATTTTTGGAGGAAAAAAAAAAAACTAGTTTGAAAATCGGAAATTTGGCTAAGTGTTGCAAAAAAGTTTTGTGGATTGGGTCGCTCTTCTCCAAGCTATCCCTAGAGAACCCCTTGGCAGATTCAAGGTTGGTGTTTTTCTTCTTGTTCATTTGAAATCTATATGTAGGATGCTTGAATGTAAATGTGGTATCCTTCCTTGCATTGTATTTGTGAAAGCGTTGTGTGATTCTTTTCCTATTTCTGTTTATGCATTTTGTTGTGTTTTGGGAGTATCCAAGACTATCTTACCCTAGGGAGGGCAAAATGGTCTTGGGGGTGGAAGGAGTTTGACAGCCTTAGAGTGAGAGGCTCTCATCATGAGAGTGATCTCAAGGGTCTATCCATGTGACCCTTGCTGCATAGTTTTATTTATGCATTCGGGGGTCATAAGGGGAGAAAATATGGTAGGTATGTCTTTGGGGGTCATAAGGATATGGGGGTTAAGATGACTTTTGTTGTGTTCTTGGATGCCATGAGTTGGTTGTGAGTTACTATCTAGCAGATCTCCTCAAAGGTACTTGGTCCACTTCCACCCTAGTAAAACATCACATTATGTGATGAAGTTTCAGCCTTGGGAATGGGAATGTGTTTGTTGTGTTTTTTTCCCTTGCTTGTTTGTCTTTGCTTGAGTGTAGCCCGTCTAGGACTTGGTTCTCCAAGCTCGGGGGTGGCTTCTAGTAAGCCTAGGCTGGGAGGTGAGCACCCCATGGTCATAGCCTTAAATTTTTAAATGCAGGTTGCTTGGAAAGGAAAGCTAAGAGTTGCAGATTTTACTTAGTTGCAGAAATAAAGAAATAAAGATGTATTTATTGCAATTATTTTGAAAGATAGAAATGTGTTATTTAGTTAAGTCCTCATCTATTAGGGATGAGAGACTAATTGGGTATTTTTTCCCATTTGTAAAAAAAAATAAAAATTGACAACTTGTGTTCAAACCATTTATTTATGAAAGGCATTTTTATTTAAATTTTGTAATATATTGTTGCTGTTATTTTTATTTAATTTTGTCTTAAACTGAAATCTGTTGTTGTTTATTTCTACAATTTTTGTAAAGAAATGAAAGATGTAGAAAAAGAAATGCAATGTGTTTTTAAGATTTTCCTGTAATATTTTAAAAAGAAAAAGAAATGCAATGCGTTTTAAGTATTTACCTGCAATATTTAAGTGTTGTTATTTCTGTCATTTTTATTTGTGTTTATACATAGTAGAAAATTAATCTATAAACAAAAGAAATAATAATGAAACCTAATTATAGTCTTTAGCTTGTTGCTAGTATTACTATCAAAAAAATGTATTGTTGTTTAAAAAAAAAAGAAAAAAAATGCATGCAGATTTAGTCTTAGACAATGAAGGTATAAGTTAAACTAATTATGAATAATTAAATCCTTTCAGAAAAGAAAATATACAACTAAATCTATCTAAGGGATGCCTGTACATTTATAACATACATGCATGCTAATGTATAAATTTATTCTTTAAAAAAAAAAGATCCTAACCCTAAGAGTTTGGATATATATATATATATATATATATATATATATATATATATATATATATATATTCGCATTTTAAACATTGTAAATAGGTTCGCATTTTAAACATTGTAAATAGGAAGAAAAATAATAATAATAATAATAATAAATTAGGGGCATAGGGCCGAACCACTGTCTGTTAACACAATGGATAGCTCACGGGTCGAGCCACTGTGTTTACACACAGTGGACGGCACTGGAGGTGCTGCCACTGTGTGTAGACACAGTGGACGACCTGCGGCTGCCACTGTGCTTATACACAGTGGACGGCACCGACCGCCATTGTGGGTGCACACAATGGACGGCACCGCCGCCACTGTGTGTACGCACAATGGTGTCTGGGGGGGAGCCCTGCACTGTGAAACCCAACCTCCATTCGACCTCCACCCTTTCACTCGGTCGCTGCCTTGCCCTGTTTCGGCCCTGCATAACACACAGCATACACACAAAAATAAATAAATAAATAAATAAACCCTAACCCAGTTTCGGGTTAGGGTAAAGGCAACACAATAAGATTAAGATTTTTAGTTGGATAAAAATATGCAACCCTAATGCAAATCCAGATTAGGGTTTGCATTCAAATAAAAGACAAAAAGTATTAGGGTTAGCTAACAATATAAAAATAAAAGAGAGGGATTATTAAGTGGATTTTAAATAAAATATAGGAGAAGATAATTACTCAACCCTAGTTAGGGTTTGAGATTTAAACTATAAATTAAAATAAGAAGAGGGGGAAATACTTTTCAAAATTTGAAAAAGATTTACCCCATATAATTTTAGCCACATTTGTTATTAATTTAAAACTCCTTATTCAATTTGGGAAAAAATTAATTTTTAATATAGTTTATTTTATAAGATTTAAAATGGAGATTAATGTTATATGGTTACATTAATCGCATAATTGATTTAAATTATTCAACTAAGGAAACTATTGATATATTCAATTAAATATGGACGTTAAGTTATATTTTAAATTGGGGAGAATTTATAATTGAAAATTATTAATTATTTTTATGAATTTATAGCCTATGAGGCCAGTGTTGGCCAGATTATTTATATCATCAAATTTGAAGGTTTAGGGGAAATTAAAATTGGCTATAACATAAAATTGGATTTATTTGACAAATGACATTATGGAATTTGAACCCTTATCGGTTAGATTTAAATAATGAATTTGCATGCGCTCGATTAATTAAATTTTTAATTTAAGATATCCTCATCATCATTCAATTAGCCCGGCATAATTTTTAAATGCATTTGAGATATCTGAATACCCCTCGACTTTAATTAGTGACAACTTATTTAAGATAATTAAATTAACTAATTAAATTGCGACAACCCTCTTGGGAATAATTAATCTCCATTAATTAATGTCGCTTATTTGAGTTAGTTAATTAATCCAACTTTAGAAAAAAATTCTATTTACATCCTAGTTAAGACAAGACTTATTTGATTCCACTTTAAATTTAGATTATTTTGAGAGTTTAGGTGTTTTAAAGAAAAAATTGTTGTTCTATTTTTTGTCCAAAGGTTTGGGCATGACAGTAAACTTAGCATTTACTACACATATGTACAAACATACATATATAATATATGTTTATGTATGTATATATGTATATCTATAATTATATATACATATATTTATATAGATATATATATAAATGTTTGTATACATGCATGTCTCCCTTCTTTTCCTCTCTCTCTCGTCTTCCTTCCCCCATCACCATATTTGTCTATTCTGAGCCCTAATCATCCTCCTTGAGCTCTATCTCATCTCTCTCCCCCTCACACTACTCTCTGTCTCTCACCCTTTTCTCCTTCTCGTTGGTTCTCTCTCTCTCTCTCTCTCTCTCTCTCTCTCTCTCTCTCTCTCTCTCTCTCTCTCTCTCCTATTCTTCCCATTCTGCCCTCCCTCTCCCTCTCTCCCAATTTCCTCTCTCTCTCCCCCTCTCTCTCCCTCCCCCTCTCCTTATCCTATTCTCTCCCTCTCTTCCTATCTCCTATTCTCTCTCTTACCCCCTCTCCCCCTACTCTCTCTCTCCTACTCTCTCTCTCTCTCTCTCTCTCTCTCTCTCTCTCTCTCTCTCTCTCTCTCTCTCTCCTTTTCCCAATCTCCCTCTCTCTCCCTCTCCCCCTCTCCTTTTCCCAATTTCCCACTCTCTCCCTCTCCCTCTCCCCCTCTCATTTTCCCAATCTCCCTCTCTCTCCATCTCCCCCGCTCCTTTTCCTAATCTCCCTCTCTCCCTCTTCTTCCATCCCCCTCTTCTTATCCTACTCTCTCTCTCTCTCTCTCTCTCTCTCTCTCTCTCTCTCTCTCTCTCTCTCTCTCTCTCATCTCTCTCTCATCTCTTCCCTCCCTCTCCCTCTCTCCCAATCTCCTCTCTCTCCCTCCCCCTCTCCTTATCCTATTCTCTCCCTCTCTTCCTGTCTCCTACTCTCTCTCTCTCTCTCTCTCTCTCTCTCTCTCTCTCTCTCTCTCTCTCTCTCTCTCTCTCTCTCTTTCTCTCTTTTTTTCCCAATCTCCCTCTCTATCCCTCTCCCCCTCTCCTTTTCCCAATTTCCCACTCTCTCCCTCTTCCCCTCTCATTTTCCCAATCTCCCTCTCTCTCCCTCTCCCCCTCTCCTTTTCCTAATCTCCCTCTTCCTCCATCCCCCTCTTCTTATCCTACTCTCTCTCTCTCTCTCTCTCTCTCTCTCTCTCTCTCTCTCCCCCTCTCCTTTTCCCAATCTCCCTCCCCCTCTCATTTTCCCTCTCTCCCTGTCCCCCTCTCCTTTTCCTAACCTCTCTCTCTCTCTCTCTCCCTCTCTCCCTCTCCTTTTCCCAATCTCCCTCCCCCTCTCATTTTCCCTCTCCCTGTCCCCCTCTCCTTTTCCTAACCTCTCTCTCTCTCTCTCTCTCTCTCTCTCTCTCTCTCTCTCTCTCTCTCTCTCTCTACTTTTATGAATCTCCCTCTCTCTCCCTCTCCCTCTCCCTCTCCCTCTCCCCCTCTACTTTTCAGAATCTCCCTCTCTCTCCCTCTCCCTCTCCCTCTCCCCCTCTCTCTCCCTCCATCCCCCTCTCCTTATCTCTCTCTACCTCTCTCCCTCTCTCTCTCTCCCTCTCTTTATCCTATTCTCCCCATCTTCACCCTCCCTCTCCCTCCCTCCCAATCTCCTCTCTCTCCCACTTTCTCTCCCTCCCCCTCTCCTTATCCTATTCTCTCCCTCTCTTCCTATCTCCTACTCTCTCCCTCTCTCTCTCTTTCTCCCCCTTCTCTTTGTTTCTCTATCTCTCTCCCTCTCTTCCTATCCCCTTCTCTCTCTGTCTCTAACTCTCTCTCCCTCCCCCTCTCCTTATCCTATTCTATCCCTCTCTTCCTACTTCCTACTCTCTCTCTCTTCCTCTCCCTCTCTTAATCCTACTCTCTCTCTCTCTCTCTCTCTCTCTCTCTCTCTCTCTCTCTCTCTCTCTCTCTCTCTCTCCTCACTTCCTATTTGGTTCCTAGTTCTATATAACCCATACGAGTTATGCAAAACTAAGGCAAAAACTTCTAGTTTTGCATAACCCACGGGTTTCTAAAAAGTATAATGTTCCTCAAAACCCGTACGATTTTTTAGGAACTTTTGATTTTTTATTATAAAATATAATGTTCCTCAAAACCCGTATGGGTTTTGAGGAAATTTTTTTTTTTTTAATTGTTTTTGGCTAGGCTTGGTATTACCAAGCCTAGCACGTTTTTGAATTTTTAGAACACGCACAGGTTATGAAAAATTTCTTTTTTTTTTGCATGTGGCCATTGTTTTGTTCACCATCTTGGTGCACTTACCCTATACTTAGATTGATTCATAGAAGATATTTGTTGTTGTAAGGAAGACATTGTTTGGGCTAGACTATTTATTGTATCTTCGATAGAAGGATTGAAATTATACATTTTAGATTGAGAGGGAGGAGTAACATTGTTAAATGAAGGAAGAGATTGAGAATACGAAGGTGGGACACTATGATAAGTAGGTAATGGATAAGGTTGGGTAACACATGGAAGGCTCATAGGAGGAATGAAGGAGTTGCCCCCTTGACAGACATTTATAGGTGATAAGTATGATTGGGTAGTAAGGGGAACACTCGTGGTAGGAGGAATGAAAGAATATGTATTGCCCCCATGACTAACATTTGTAGGTATGACATTTTGTATATAGGTAGACATGATGCTTGATGTGAAGGTAGGCACACTACTCATAGGAGTTGTTAGAATTATTAACATGACTAGGAGGTTGTGTATAACCTAAGGTTTACAACACAACTCTTCATAGGCATGATATTAGAATCAACAATATGAGCAATACCATGCAAGATATGAATACCATGTTTATCACTTTGAATCATTCTTTGCAATCCTTCAATCAATGGGATAGCTTCAATTTCCACGTATTCTTGACTCATTCATTGTTGAAGATTGTCGAATTGATTGTCCATCTTCGCTAATTGGTCAATGGATACCCTAGTTAATGACTCCTCCTCATTATGAGAATTATGAAGAGGTTAAATGGGAATATCTATAGGATAGGAAGAACCACCAATATCCTCATTGAAAAACCTGGCCAATTTAGGCTCCATTTCCTCGGTAATTAAACCTTGGGCGACCTTAATTCTACAACTTCTCCTTACGGGGATACTATAGGTAGGACTAATAGTAATAAAACTCATGCACTAAGGGAGGGAAATTGGAAATTTGAATTTCGAATTGTAGAATGCAAAATTCTAGGAAAATGATTAAAAGAATAAATATATATAATGCAATCTCCTAGGCATTTTAAATTTAAAATTTAAAATTAGGGCTTTGCTAAAATAACCTCTTAATTTAAATTTAAAATTATCCCCTAGAAGATAAAAATTTAAATTTAAAATTAGAGCAAAAAATGACCTCTTAATTTTAACAAAATTTGAAACAAGGGATGATTAAATTTAAAATTAGGGTTGTTCAAAGCTAACCTCTTAATTTTAAAAATTAAAATTTTGGAATGTGGAAATATTGAATAAACAAATTTTTAAAATTAGGGTATATGCAATTAACCACTAAATTTTAAAATTTAAATTGAAAATTGAAATGTTGAAATTTGGATTTGTTTTCGACCTTAGGGCGACCTAAAATCAATAAAATTTCACACCTCTGGAATTGAGCAGTAAAATACAGTCAAAACAGGCTCCCAAAATTTGATGAGAAAAAGTCGAGACCATGTAGGTAACTACTTGGTCCAACCAAATTTTTACCAAATTTTCAAGGAAGCAATATATTGTGATTTTAATGCAAATTCCAGAAGGATATGGGAATTGGATATGTTTAGATATGCGAAAACAACTCGTGAAGGTCGAAATAAGACACACTTAGGATGTTCGAGAAGATGATTAATTGAAAGAATAACAAAATGGGCACACTTAAGGGCTGACTTTTATGATATTTAGAAGTACAACAAGAGTCTTTAGCTTTGATTGAGTCAATTAACTACTTAAAGGAAAATTGAAAAGTGCACAAGATTAATTTAAATTTAAAAATTAGGGTTTGTTGCATAAACCACTTAATTTTAAAAATTTATTTGAAAATTTGAATGTTGCAAGGTGGGAAAGTGAATTTTGAAATTGAAGCAAGGACTCAAATTTGAAAATTAATTCAAGATCTACACAATCCACAAGTTCAATTTTAAAATTAAAAACTAGCGCTTTTTTATTTAACCACTTAATTTTAAAATAAAATAAAATTGAACATGTAAATGAAAACTTGAATTTTAAAATTGAAGAGTTCTCATATCTGAAACAATCAATCCAATTTAGACAAATCACAAGCTCAATTTTGAATCTAAAAATTAGGGTTTTTTTGAATTTAATCTCTAATTTTTTTAAAATTGCAAGGAAATTAAGCTAGTAATTAAAAATTTGAATTTTAAATTGCATACACTCAAATCTGAAAGCAACAAAAAAAATAAATGGTGTTAGGAGTCGAGTTCACCAAAATATAAAGGGGAAAATTTAGGTGACTTGGTAATTTGCAAGGTAGAAGGAGAAATCACCAAATCACCTATTTTCGCTTTGGGGAGAGATGCCTTTACATTCAAAAGAGGGGGTAAATCCACTAGATTCAGTCACTAATTAGATTAGGACTTAATACTGAGTAGATTGATTGAAATGGAATATGTTTGACCCTCTTTTGTAAGTTGACTAGTTGAATTAAGACTACATGTTGGAAATGAAGACAAATATGAGAAAACAGTGAGCTACAGATTGAAGATTTCATCGTGCACCTGGATCTGAGAAGTTTGAGATGATTCAGAGCTGCTCTATGAAATCGGGCAAAAGTAGCAGGGATCGTGTGTCCGGACTAGGTTGCCCACTCTCTTGGTCCTTCGAAGTTTCCACGCGTCAAAAAGGGTTTCTTCATTTCTGTAAATAAAGCTTAATTCTAGAAGTACAGTTCTACACCTGTTTCTTGCACATAGAAGGAACAGGAAATGTGTTGGGAATAGAGGTTTGCCTTTAGGTCAAACCCCAGTTTTGGAATTAACCGTGGTTGAAATAATTTAATTCAAATGATTGGAAGTATAAATCCTCCTCTTTGAGGGGATGTTGAATTGATTGAAAATGAAATGCGTATACCTGCTTGTGAAGTTTTGCTTGCCTCCACTTGGAATTATGACTTCATGAATTAGAATGATGATCTCCTCTTCAATGCTTGAAACCTTGACTCTATTTCTACTCTAAATCTTGAAGGAAGACTGAAAAATTCTCAATTTCTCTTGAATGCTTGATCTCTTGGGTGATTGAAGACCTCTTGTGTGTGTTGGCAACAACAATGCATGAAAACTGAGAGGGGGTGAATCAATTTTAACCAAACTTAAACAAATTAGCTTCAACTTCAGATTAGGTCAAGAACATCAAGAACAAAGATAAACACCACATCAACAAAACACATAATACATATTTTTTTGATGTGGAAAACATGGTTAAGAGAAAAACCATGATGGAATCCTACCCACAATATGATGATACTGTGTAGTAATATTACAATAGGGAATGCACATGCATTCGGGAACACTGCCTAGAGCCCACTGCTCAAAATAACAAAGGGCTACAACCCTGGGAAGGCTCACTATCTTACAAAGATCAAACAACAATCTGGATTACATGAACTGAAAGAATAACATCTCCAAATGCCTGATCACAGTTCCGGTTAAGCACATATACTCAAACTTTGTTCTTCACACTTCTGCACACTCTTTCGCACTTCTTCGATTTTCTCCTCTACTACTAAAGGATCAAAACAATATTCACACATGCAAATTACCTTTTTCAAATGAATATTACATGTATTTATATATGTTGGCATGATTGCAATAACTGATGCAGATGAAGAATAATGACTGAAGCGGTAAAGGATTGTTTGTGATGAAGAGATTAAGATTGCATGATTGGATGACTTTGATCAGTTATTTGTGTTGTCATCGGTGGCAACTAATGTTTACTAAGTTGTATTTTGTCATCTTAGTCTTTTTGGTCTACCAAAAAGAGCTTACATGTAAAGAAACAAGAAAGTGGGAATTAGGACCTTAACCGTTAAACAAGGAAAGGTTTTGATTAGATCTGGCGATTGGTGACGATTGAAGTGTTGTGGTTTGGAATGTGAGTTTATATCATTGTAATATGTATCTGACTGGAACCGCATCATTTTTTGGTTATAGAAAATCATGTTTATGATTTATGTTGTATTTTTGCTAGGGTTTAAGAAGGGTTTAAGGACCAGTAAAGAATTCTCTTAGCCGATAATAATTTTTGGTTTGGCGGTGATCTACATCAAGTTCAAATGTTGGTGAACGTGGCTGGAACTGCATGAAGATTTTGAATTATGTTTTGGTACGTTTGAAGATGGAATTTCTTGGGAAACAACGAAGCGCTTAGAAGAGTGTTCTAAGGGTTTGACTTTCTATCAGATCGAGGTGCAGTGATCATTCTACAATTGTAATTTATTTGAAATTGACTGTAATGATCCATATGGTGATCAATGATGATCTGTAATGAGTTGTAAAATATGTGTGATGATCTATGTTAGGGTTTTGTAACCAACTAAGTTGTAAAGGTTATGTATGTTGGTATAGTTGATGTTTGTTGTGTCATTGGTTTTTGAGAAGAGTGTGAAGCTAAACCAGAATATGAGATCTACCAGAGAGTAGCAGATTTAGAGAAAAATTAGATCTAATCAAGCAAGCAGTTAAGTGCTATACCTAGATCATTCACTGTTGCTCCCTAACAATTGCAGCAGTCAAAATCCCTTAATCGGGTAGGTCCTAATAGGCCTTACATTGCAAATCCCTTAACCGGGTAGCTCAACATCTAAGTGTTAAATCCTCTTGCAAGGTTGATCCTAATAGGTCAAAGCTCCTAATAGGGCTCATCAACTAAATCCCTTAACCGGGTGGCTCCTAATAGGGTCTGCTCCTAACAAGGCATCTTTAAAAGCTCCTAACCGGGCTAGGCTCTGAACAAGGCGCATTCTGAAAGAGTGCACAATTTTTGTAGGTACAAATTCCCACCATGGTTTTTCCCTATTTAGGTTTCCACGTGAAAAACATGGTGTTTATGTGGTGAATGTTTCTAATGTGTTGATTCGATTTACTTTCAGTTTATGCATGTTGATGAACACTTAATGAGCAGTTTTATCAAATCAGTTTAATAGTTGGTTATCAGTGATTACCGGTAATGGTAAAGAGTTTATTACTAGTTTATGATTGATTTGGTGAAGTTTTATAAGTTCAAGTGTTAAGTTTAAAATTGTTGTTAATACTGAATCACCCCCCCTCTCAGTATTAACGGGCCTCTAAGATTAACAATTGGTATCAAAGTGTTGGTTCTCTATGTGCAGAAAGCTTAACAGCTTGAGGGAAAGATCCTGAAGAAATATGATGAAGAAGGAGGGTCCCAAGTATACCAAGGACAACTACTGGATATGGAAATACTGGATGAAGATATACATTAAAGGATTGGGTGCTCAGTATTGGAATCATGTGGTAATCAAGTATGTTGCACCTACTACCAGCCCCTTGACACTGGATGAGCTTAAAGAACAACAAGAAAACAATCAAGTCTTGGAAGCAATTGTAAGTACTTTATTTGATTCTGAGTATATAGAAGTTCATGGATTAGAAATTGCATTTGAGGTATGGGAGAAATTAGAATTTATTTATGGTGGAGATGAACATGTACAAAGAGAAAAAGAAGAAAGTTTAAGAGGCAAATTTGATGACATGAAAATGGTTGATGGTGAGAACATTGCACAATATGGTTAAAGGATTAAAGAAGTTGTAGATGGTATTAAGAGTGTTGGAGGTAATATTGATGATGATGATGTTGTTATTAAAATGCTTAGAACTCTCCTACCACAATATGCTATTAGAGTTTCTGCAATTCAAGAACTGAGATCTATTTCTAAAGATAAAGTCACTGTTGATTCTCTTATTGGAAAATTGACTACATTTGAGTTAAACAAATTTGATAATAGTGTTTCAAAACTATTTGAATCTTCCTTTAAAGCTTCTATAATCGGTACATTTGTGAAGAAAGGAAATAATATTTGTCATAATCATGACTGCGGGTCTAGTCATGTGGTAGTAGCAGAGGCGGGGATGATAATGAAGATCATCGGATGGAACTTGAGGCACTATTGGCTAAAATATTTCCTAGAGGCACTGGTAAGTATAAAGGTAAATTACCCTTGAAATGTATTTCCTGCAATAAGATTGGACACATTGCTGCAAATTGTCCTTTCGGTGATGAAAAGGAAAAGTTTAGAAAATTTAAAGGAAAAGGATAGAAAAATTGCTATATTGCAGTTGATGAAGGAGTAACTGATGAAGAATCAGAAGAAGATGAAAATGAGGAGATAGTGTTTGTTGTTGTGAAGGAAGATCTGATTGATGAAAAGGTATTGGTGTCTCACATGGATAGCAGTGATGAATGGATAATAGATAGTGGTTGCTCACACCACATGACCGATGATAGAAACTGGTGTCAATTGACAGTCATTGGATTGATTTTGTTGTCATTGATGGCAACAAGATTTGATGGAAGTCAAAAATCAGTACTAGGAGGCATATACCGGTAGATACCGACATTGGAAGCATTCAGGCCTACACCAGCACCGACACCGGCATCAATACTTCAAGGAAGCCGACATAAAGAAAGATTTTTTAATAAATCATTTTGTAATTATTGTCGAGGCCGACATTGAATATCTTCGTAAATGCATTGTAAGTAGACATAAGGCATATCATGTGTAATAGGTATATATAAGTCAGTCTGCTAGGTCAATTTAAGATATGATGTGATAATGATGGAATAGAGATAGAAATGTAGCAGAACTATGAGATGTGAAATATATGTATGGAGATCATTTTTGTATGTAAACATTATATCATGCAATGATCTATAGATAGCTTGGAAAGAATTCTTGGAGGAGAAGTAATACCGGTAATAGTTCAAGTTTGTGAACCAGTACAGAGCAAAACCAAAACCGGAACTCTATCTGGCATAGCAGATGCATTCTTGAGTTCATTTTTAGTAATTCA
Organism: Cryptomeria japonica; assembly: GCF_030272615.1. Classification (NCBI taxonomy): domain Eukaryota; kingdom Viridiplantae; phylum Streptophyta; class Pinopsida; order Cupressales; family Cupressaceae; genus Cryptomeria; species Cryptomeria japonica. The sequence goes on from NC_081413.1 coordinate 677,907,228, forward strand.
CTTTGACAAAAAGCTTGTAGTCAGGGAGGCTCTTTAGTGATGAGCAATATGCCTTCCTGCAAATGCAGGACCCTATTTTATGTAATATCTTTTCATATGGCCAGTGAACTGATATTGTGGATCACAAATCCCACCATGGTTTTTCCTCATTGAGTTTTTCCATGTATAAATTATGTGTGTTATGGTGTTCATTTATGTGGATGGTTTATTTGCTTCTTGTTATATGCTTATTTTTTTACCGGTACATACATGCATGGTTTAGAAAGTTAAAGATTGTTGATTCCGACATAACATCGATTCACCCCCCCCCTCTCAATGTTCTCAGACCCCAACAATTGGTATCAGAGCTTGGTATCTCGGAAGAAGTTTAACAGCTTGAGAAAGATCCTGAAACCATAATATTTGAACATGGCTATGGAGAAGCAACTTGAGACGGCTCTTGAGGATTATGATGTTGAAAGGATGAAGAACTTGAAATTGCAAGAAGAATTGAATTCTACAAATGAATTCATTCTTATCCTGCAAGAAAGGTTATCATCTGCTCAAGACGAGAGAAAATAACTTCTGCAACAACCGGATGATGAGGAGAAGAATTCTCTTAAGGAACAATGTCAGAAACTAAGTCAAGCAAACTTGCTCATGAAGAATGAAATGAAAGATCTGACGATGAGGTTATCAAAAGATATTGAGGACAGAAAGAAGAAGGAAGATAATCTTGTTTTATCTCTGAAGAACAAGTTTGATGAATGTGGAATATTAACTCATGAGAATAATTTGTTGAGGACTAATTGAGCACACTCCCGGAATAATGAACAAGAACTTGAAAGACAAGTAACTACTCTGAGAGATTATTTGACTACTGTAAGTGAGTATAAAGAAAAGCTTAGGATCAATGTTGCATAGTTGGATCACTTACTGAAAAGACAAAGATAGATTGATGATTCTAGAGGACTTGGATTTGTACAAGGTGAAAGCTCTGATATTGCTAATGGAGATCAGACAACCGGTATGCAAAACTCATTAGAACAGAGGAAACCGCTAAGACAATCCAATGCTTATAAATTCAATAATAGATGTTTTGTTTACAATAAATTTGGGCATATGGCAAAACAATGTATAAATAAGGCAAATCAAAACTATAATTATGTTCTCAGTCAATGCACAAACTGCAAGAAATATGGTCATATATCAGAAGATTGTAGAATGAATGTTAAATGTCATGCATGTGGAAAGTTTGGACATTTTGCGAATCATTGTAGGTCAAGAAATAATAATACCGAATATGTCAAATAAATTCAGAAGAACAATGTTACAAGCTATGCATGCAACAAAATAGGTCATATTGCTAAGTATTGCAGAAGCAAGACTCAACTGGTTAATAATAAGAAAGGAAAGAAAAAGGTAGATGAAATACAAAAAGATAACACCAAGAGATGGATTAGAAAATGAAGAACAAAGGGGAGCTAGATCTATACTGGAAAATCCACCGGTGGAACAGGGTATTCCTCCATCGACAGGAAATTCCACCGATAACTGAGGCATAAGCCTTAGGGGTTGGCAAAGTCACTGCTAAATTTTGCATATTACCCTAGAAGAGATCTAAGGAGATCTAGAAAGAGATATGGAGAAATGTGTTCATCGATGAAGGTTACCCCAACACATAACTGTGAAACCGACATCCGTAGGGTTGTTGGTGAAGCATTAATTACAGAAAGTTGGGGTTTTTATTCGCTAATAAAAGAGGGTAAGTGAATTCATTTTCACTCACCGAACATTCAAGCATTCAGAGTGAAGTTAAGGCGAATTAAGAGCGAGCAAAGCATTGAGAAAGCATTTCGAGCAATTATTTGAAGCACTCCATCGTCCATTGGCATTCACTTTCAGGTATTTTCCGACATGGCATCTGGATCATCAACACCTAATTTTATTGCAAATCCCACTATTGTCAAAGTCAAGGATAAGTTAAGGCTAGACTTTAAGGAGGTTCTTGAAATTGCCAAGGAAGACTCTACGGGAGCATTTTCTAGGGTTCCTAATGGAGTAATGTATGTTGAAGATGTAAGGGCATACATTCACTGCACTCTTGATGATTTGGGCACCAAAGACATTAAAAGTATGTATCAATCAGTGATACTAGGAGACACCAGAAAGATCAAACCAGAATTCAAGGCAATTGAGGATCTAGGGTTAACCGGTATTCTGTACATACCGGAATTCAAGGATGAGGTGATCAAATACGTTCTGAGCAGGGTTCACAATGAATTCATTTGATCAGACATACCCTACATGATCATGAAGGAGGCAATTCAGGTTGTCACTAGCTTACCCAGGGTCGGACAAGAACCTGGCAAGAAAATTTCCAACACAGAGGTCGAAAAACTCACTGGTGCTACATCCGATAGCAAATCAATGAGGATAAGCACAATAACCGACACGGACATAAAGTTTACAGGCATGATCATAAGATATAAGGTAACTCAATCCAACTGATTGAATTCTATTGCGAGTTCATGCATTCATGCCGCATATCAGATGCTAAGGAATAATGTGAAGTATGACTTATGTGAATGGATGAGGAGTGAATTGATGCTAAACCTTACTAAGATCAAAGGAACCAAGAAAGCCACCTTCAGATGTGGAAACTTAATTGTTTGTTTAATGCTTTACTTTCTGAATGAGCTACCCGGTTTAGGAAAGAAGCGATGGGCTCATAACATACTGGTAGGTATGCAGATCAAGATGGCTATCACGAGTCTTGGTACTGACAGAGATGAGAAACTTTGAGGGTATTTTAAGACTTTTCAAGAAAACATGAGGAAAAGGGAGATAATTTCAAAGAATATTGTGGAGAAGTATTCCACTGACATATGTTTCATGGTGAAAACTGATGAAACTCTCACGGAAGCAGTTAAACCAAGGCAAATCTAGATTACTGAGCTTGGATATGAGGTAGATGATAGCATTTTTAGCTTTATGCAAAGATGTTGTTAGATGCCTCATTAGATGATAAGATGGAACACTTTGGTACAGCAGGAGAGAAGGCTCTTGAAGTAAAAACAAGTTTCAATGGGAAGAGAAGAGAGAAGAAAATAAAGAAAATGTCTACATATGTACAAGATGTGTTGCATAAGATAAACACTCAGCTGGGCTCTAAATCTAAACAGGCAGTCAAACTGGCAGAGGTTGCTACTGAAAAAGTGAAGAAGTGTGAGGCCTCAACTCGACTCAGTCTGACATTCAGTGGATTTTATATTTAGACTATGATGGATACTTTATTTTGATGCTTTTTGAGACTTAGAACTTATATGATTTCAGGATTTGGATAACATTGCTATGATTTGGTGATTTACTTATATGCTTTATGAGATAGAACACTACATGATTGTTAGATAGGATGATATTGCAAGGATAGATGTCGTTATTGAATTTGCAGGACTTTACTCTGAATATAGAACTATGATGTATGTTTAGTTTATGTGAATTGGGATGAAATTGCTTATGTGAATTTGCTTGATAAAAGATGTATTCAATCTGTGCTGATGAAAATTGTATGCAAGTAATGATGTGTATTGTTATATTATTGAATTATATTATATATGGATATTTGGAAGTACTAATGTGTAAATTGAGATGCGCAGGAAATTTACCATGTGACCATGGAAATTACGGAGAACCAAACCTAGACTTATGTATGTTCGTAAGCCAGGGTTTGTCTATTTGGAGAGACAACACCCCGTTTGTGTTGTATTTTATTCATAACAGTATATGCTGCATGAGTGTTAAGTGTTATTTAAATTTATTGTGTAAAAACCACAAGAGACAATTTCATGTTTTATTTTTGTAAAAGTGTTTTATTTGTGTCACTTGACACGTGTGGATTTAAATTTAAATATTTTATTTTGTCTCTTGGTGGGAAAGTGTTTAAATTATAGTTCTTCTTAAATAAAATAATGTGTTGTCATAAATACTTTGGGAATATAATATTTGGGGTGGTCAACTTATGTTTGACCCGAAAATAAACTTCAGAGGGGTTTAAAATGGGTTAAATGAACACCTAGGGGTAGTTTAATAGGGTTTCCTAAAGCCCATAAGGTATACCTAGGGGTTAGGGGTAATTTTAGGCATGTTTCTACTTTATAATGATCTTTTTAACGCTTTAAAAATTGGCTTTTTTGAGTTGTGCGAAAATTGAAAATTAGAAGTTTAAATCTAATTTAGATTTTTCTTATTCGAATGGGAGTCTTTTTGCATTTTTGCTTTCTTTCCCTTTTGGTTTTTGGAAACTTGTGAGAACTCAGAGAATGAGCTTCTTTAGCAAGATTTTTGGGAATTGAAAGGTAATCACCCACTCTCCATTTTTGGAGACGAGAAATTTTGAAAAGAAAATAATGTTATGGAATAGAAAAATTGATTAAGGGTAGAAGGAAAAAGATTCGTGGATTGGGCAGCTCTTCATCAAATATCATAATACCTTTGGGCAGATTAAGGTTGGTTTCAGTTATTCATTATAATGTCTTCTTCTTGCTTATGTTTGGAAGTTTGTTGGTGTAAGAAATCTGTGTTTCTTGAATGTATTTGTTGAAAAATCTTTTGGTATTTTTGCATTATGATTTGTGTTGTGTTTTGGGAGTTTCCTCAAGACCTCTTTCTCTTGGGAGAGAAGAGGATCTTGTGGGTGGTAGCAGTGACAACTCTCGAGTGAGAGACTCTCTTTTGAGAGCGATCACAAGGGATCTTTGTGTGATCCTTGCTGCATGGCATGTTTGTGCAATGGGGGTCATAAGGAGGGATATAAGGCTAGAATGCCTTTGGGGGGCATAAGGAATAAGGGGTTGAGATTCTTGATATATTTATTGTGCCATGAGGTGGCTTCTTGTTTATTTCATACTTGCAGTTCTCCTCAGGGTATTGGTCCACTACCACCCTTTGAAAAGATCATCACCAAAGTGTGGTGTTGTGAAGCCAAGTTGGGAGTGTGTCTGATTATCTGTATGCATTGCCTTCTATGTGTTTGCCTGTATGTTACCCGTCTAGGAATTGGTTCTCCGAGCTCAGGGGTGGCTACCAGTTAGCCTAGGCTGGGAGGTGAGCACTCCGTGGTCATATTTGTGTTTTCTATTATGCAGGAAAGTCAGGAGAAAGAGAATAGGAACCATGAAAAGACACAGAAGATTATTGTTGAAGATACTTAAATCCAGTTGCAAATATTTGTTTTAATTTGATTCAGAAGTATGCCCTCATTCATAGAAATGAGAGGCAAGTTATAATTCTTGAAAATAGACTTGAGTTTTATTGTTGTAGCTAAGCAAGGAAACATCCTGTAAATATGCAGAATATCTTAGAGTTGTAAAAGCTTGTTTTATTTATACTTCTGTTTGGGTTTCAGAAAAAGAAAAGCCTCTTTGAGTTGCATGTAAAAGCTTCTTTTGTATTATGGAAAAATTAGTTTCAAATAAATTTTATCTATATTCTACTTGTTGAAAAGTATGAGTTATTTTGCTGAAGAATCTTAAGTATTAAAAAAATAAATAAGAGTGTTTTAAGTAATTGTTTTATTAGTGGAAAAATCAATGAATGTGTTTTATTCAGAATAGTATGATGTATTTTTTTTTTTTAAAGTGTTAGAATAAAAGTTTAGCAAAAGATCTACTTCTATTTCTTTTATCAGCAATTAGAATAAATAAATAAAAGAGCCTAAGTTATATATCAATTATATATATATATATATATATATATATATATATATATATATATATATATATATATATATATATATACTTAAATGTTTAATTGTGCACATGTAATTTTGGATTTACATGATGTGTTTCCCATTGTTATTCTGTTTAAAATTTTGTATGTAAATCTTATTTTATATATATATATATATATATATATATATATATATTCACCCTTAAAACTTTTATATATATAAATTTATATAAATATATATATATATATATATAAATATATATATATATATATTTATATATAATATATATTTTTTTTTTAAATATAAATTAAAAAAAAAAGGAGATTTGGGTTCCACGCGGGCCGCACGGCGCCCACTGTGTGAACACACAGTGCGGGCCGCTCGGCTCCCACTGTGTGGACACACAGTGGAAGGCCGCGGCCGCCACTGTGTGGCCACACAGTGGTGTGAGCCGCTAGCGGCACCCACTGTGTGGACACACAGTGGTGCCGCGGCGCCCACTATGCGCCCACACAGTGGCGCCTCGGCCCTCCCTGTCGCCTTCTTCGAACCTGCAATGAAAATGGCCGCCGCCTTGGGGTTTCGGCCGTGTCAAAAACACTCAGTGGTAAGCAAAAAAAAAATGGATTAAGCCCTAGCCCGGGTAGGGCTAGGGTAAATGAATTAAATTTTAAATGATAGTTTAGAGTTGATAATATATTATAAAAAAAATAGAACCCTAATTAGGGTTGGGAAAATATTGTTTATTTTGGAAAGTTAATTTAGAAGAATTAAGATATATAAATATATGTAAATATATATATCTATATATATATATATATATATATATATATATATATATATATATATATATATATATATATATATATATATATATATAATTCTGGTTATATTTGGAGTAAGTAATTAATAGAGATTTAAATAGTTAAATACCTCTGAATTGGTTTCTAATAGGTAGTAAAAGAAAAAAAAAAGAATATACAAATTTATGAATAAAGCCTGGTCTTATAAAATTCAAATGTATTTAGCGAGTTAAATGCTTAATATTGCCCTAGTTAATTTAACTAGAGCATTAAAATTTTAAAATGGTTGTTTAGACTATATGGTCATATTGGAGATTGAATTAATTTTCCTCTCCTATTTCTTTAGCGTGATTGTTTTAAATTAACTTAATGACTAGGTATCTCGTGGAGATAAATTTAAACCAGTTAGTTTTCCGCAATTAGAGTTAAACAAATTATCGATGCTTGGTTCGTTTTCAGAATTAGCTCGAATATAATTATGGGAATTTCATTAACGCTTGTCGTGTGAGCGAACTTGTTAATTAATTAGTATTTTATAATAAAAAAATCGTTCTGTTTTTGCCCTAAATTTTGGGCATGACAAGAAGCCACAAGTTCACATTTCCCCTATCACTTCTGATTCTGATCTTGGGGATAATGAACCTCTGGCTTTCAGAAGGGTGCAAAGGAAGAATGTGGTAAAACCACTGGTAGAGAAACAAAAGGAAGAACCTAGGAGAAGACTTGTCAAAAAGGCATCTCAGCCTATTGCACCTTTGCCACCAGTAAGGAAGCCTACACAGAAGAGGAAACCAGTCACACCGGAAACCACAAGAAAAAAGCAGAAGGGTGATGATACTGAAACTTGTAAGAAAATAATGACCTGTGCTGAAATTATTAATGAAGTTACAAAAGATGGAATATTAAAGAATATATCAAAGTATTATGAATACTTTGAATAAAATGAGCAAAATGAGTTAGAAGAGGATATTTTAATGTATATAGACATCTATAAGAAATCCTTAGTTCAAATTTTAAAGGAGATACCTTTATTCCTTTTTAATAAACTTGAGGCTAGAAGACTTGATGCTATCAAGAGGGATGGGGAAATCAAGGAAGTTGCACTTTTCGAACAATGTGGTACTATAAATAATGAAGAGATGAAAAGATGTATAGATACTGCTAATAGAACAATTTTCAATAGTAAAAACTGGCAGATAAGCCTAATGATGGGAAGAGTAAATGAGGTGATAAATGAGACAAGTAAGGGATGGACAAAATTCTTTCTGAAAAACCAAGACTTTCTCACATCACAAGAAGAATTTGCAAAGGCAACATCCCCCACCATTCCTAAAAAAGAAAAAGGAAAGGGTATTTTGGGCAGTTCAACTCCAATTTTGACACAACCACAACCGACAATTAAAGAGAGTGTACAATCTGTACCAGCATAAACCAATTTTGAGCAAGAGAATGTTCATGACACTGGAAACACTGTGGATGATACTCCACCGGCAGTAACCAATACTACACCAAGTGGCGAAGCCACCGGTGCAACAGAGGTTGAGATGGACAAGGTAAAATCAACTGAGTCCATACCGACAGGTAAAATTGAGTCCCTGGCAAGAGTTTTGGCAATTGACACTTCTCAGGTCGAGAAGAAATCAAACTTTGAGCTAAGTCCAATTGAATTAATGATGATGGACACTCAGAAATTACTAAAGGAAGGAACTGTAGACAAAGGGTTAATTTATCAATCGGTCTCTCTACTACACAGAACAATGCCTGACTGTCAGATTGAGGAAGGAGAAAGCCCTTCCGGTAAGCTCAATATTTTAACAAAGCACTTATCAAACAATTATCAATCCTTGAGATAGATTGCAAACCGACAGGCTTTGGACAGTTTCTCTGCAACTAAAAGAGCAGCTTTTGATCAACTCATAGGAACTGGGAAGAAGAAAATAGAAGACAAGCTTATTCTCATTGAAATTTGCTTAAAACAATGTACTAATATTTATAGAATATGTTGTAATTTGGGAGATCTTATATCCAATTTAGATAGCAGATTGAAAGAGTTATATGACAAAATGGCTAATATTGCTAACTCTTTTGATGGACTGACTGCACTAACTACATTTGTTGATGGACAAATTTTGTCCTTAGAAAACCAAGTTTTTGCTTTTGAGAAGGAGAAAGATAAAATAATAAGGAGAGAAAGAAATTTAAGAGGATTGGTAAGCCCTAGACTTGATTCATTGGGTGTTCACAAGAAAGAATGCATGGATTTGCTAGCAAAACCCACACCGATAGATACCCAGGAGAAGGAATCATTTTCCCACTTACTCAGTGGACTTGCATCGGTATCTGATACTTTCAAATCAAGCTGGGACACATATCTTCAGTTGCTACAAAAGGCATACCCAGAAATCCTGAAGATGACTAAGCTTGAGTGACACTAATAGTATTATTTCATTCTTTTATTCTTTCACTGTTATTTGGCATTAATGTCAAAGGGGGAGTATGTACATATGTGAAAAATATCAAAGAAAATATTATCAGATGGAGTATATGGAATGTATTGCTCAGGGGGAGCACATCGGCAAGAAATCCATTTTTCACATGAGTGTTGCCATCAATGCCAAAGGGGGAGATTATTGGTAATTGACACTCACTGGATTCATTTTGTTATCATTGATGGCAACAAGATTTGATGGAAGTCACAAACTGGTACTAGGAGGCATATACTGGCAGATACCGACATTGGAAGCATTCATGCCTACACCGGCACTGACACCGGCATCAATACTTCAAGGGAGTCGACATAAAGGAAGATTTATTTAGTAAATCATTTTATAATTATTGTTGAGGCCGACATTGAATATCTTTCGTAAATGCATTGTAAGTAGACATAAGGCATATCATGTGTAATAGGTATATAAGTCAGTCTACTAGGTCAATTTAAGATATGATGTGATAATGATGGAATAGAGATAGACATATAGCAAAACTGTGAGATGCAAAATCTATGTATTGAGATATTTTTTGTATGCGAACATTATATCATGCAATGATCTATAGATATCTTGTAAAGAATTCTTGGAGGATAAGTAATACCGGTAATAGTTCAAGTTTGTGAACCGGTATAGAGAAGAACCAGAACCGGAACTCTATCTAGCATAGCAGATGCATTCTTGAGTTCATTTTCAGTAATTCACTTTGGCAAAAAGATTGTAATCAGTGAGGCTCTTTAGTGATGAGAAGTATGCTCTAGGCAGTGTGCCTTCCTGCAAGTGCAGGCCCCTGTTTTATGTAATATCTTTTTATATGGCCCGTGAACTGATATAGTGGGTCACAAATCCCATCGTGGTTTTTCCTCATTGAGGTTTTCCACATATAAATTTTTTGTGTTATGGTGTTCATTTGTGTGGATGGTTTATTTGCTTCTTGTTATATGCTTATTTGTTTACCGGTACATACATGCATGGTTTAGAAAGTTAAAGATTATTGATTCCGGCAGAACACTGATTTACCCCCCCCCCCCCACCCTCTCAGTGTTCTCAAACCCCAACAGAAACAAGTTCTTATCTCTTGAAGAATTTGATGGCGGTGTAGTAAGGTTTGGTAACAACTCACCCTACATGGTTAAAGGTAAAGGAACTATTTCATTGAATGGAAAAAGTAATGCAGATGATGTCTTTTGCGTTGATGGATTAACACATAACCTTTTGAGTGTTGGTCAATTAAATGATAAGGGATATCTTCTAAAATTTAAAAGTGGAGTGTGCAGGATTCTTGGAGGTAATGGAGAATTGATTGCTACTGGAAAGTAGACAAGAGGTAATGTTTTTCATCTAAATACTAATGTGAATAGTTGTTTCGTGGCAAAGATTGAAGACAACTGGTTAATGGCACAAGAGGTTTTCTCATGTGAATTTTGACAATTTGATAAAGGTTAGTGAATCAAGTATTGTGAGAGGTTTTCCCCAACTTGTTAAATCGGATAATGTGCTATGTAAGGATTGTCAAATGGGTAAGATGACTTATGTATCTTTTGAGAGTAAGTCTTTCTCTTTAGAAAATATTCTAGATTTGGTTTATACTGATCTTTGTGGTCCTATGAGTACTAAGAGATATTTTGGTGATAGATGTTTCATGATTTTCATTGATGATTTTTCCAAGATGATGTGGGTAACTTTTCTAAGAGAAAATTATGAGGCATTTAGTAAATTCAAAGCATTCAAAGCTTTAGTTGATAAAGAAACCAAGAAGAATTTGAAATGTTTGAGATCTAATCGGGGAGGAGAATTTACTTCTGATGAGTTTGTGAAGTACAAGGAATCAAGAGGCGGATGTCAGCTCCAAGAACTCCACAACAGAATGGCATAGCAGAGAGAATGAATAGAACAATTGTTCAAGTTGCTAGAACCATGTTGATTCAAGGTGAAGTACCAAAAATGTTTTGGAGAGAAGAAGTTAGCATTGTTGTTTACACTTTGAACCAGGTACTTGTCAAGAGAGATAACAACAAAACACCTTATGAATTATGGCATGGAAAGAATCCTAATGTAAGTTACTTTAAAAAATTTGGGAGTAAATGTTTTATTAAACGTGATCATTTCACTAGAAAGTTTGATGCAAAGTGTGATGAAGGTATTTTTCTTGGTTACTCTACAAAGAGTAAGGCTTTCAAATGTTATAATATGAGAATAAAAAGTATCATTGAGAGTGCAAATGTGAAGGTATATGAACTCTCTGATAAATCTGATAAGACTAGTAGATCTGAACCTGAGAAAGATGTAGAAAAACTTGTGTTTATTGAACCAGAAGTACAAAAGAATGATGAGCATGAAAATGCAAAAAAGGTGCTCAACCAATAAATGAAGAGAGTGATGAAGAATATGAAGAGCATGAAGCAGAAGGCACAACACCGAAACCGATAATACCAAGATATGTCAGACTGAATCATTCAGAAGAATAAATTATTGAAGATAGAAATGTTGGTGTACAAACAAAAAGGAACATCAAAGAAAACTCTTGTCTAATATCTACTATTGAACCTAAAACAGTAAGAGAGGCATTGAAGGATGATGATTGGATTAATGCTATGAATGAGGAATTCGATCAGATGGAGAATAACAAGAGATGGACACTTGTTCCCAGATCGGAAGACAAGAATGCGATTGGCACTAAATGGGGATTTGGAAACAAGTTGAATGAAGAAAGCAAGGTTGGTATGCAAAGGCTATACAAAATAAGAAGGAGAAGATTATGGAGAAACCTTCGCACCGGTGGTAAGATTGGAAGGAGTAAGAATGTTACTTTCTTGTGCTGCATTTAAAGGCTTTAAGGTCTACCAAATGGATGTTAAATCAACGTTTCTTAATAGCATCCTTGAGGAAGAAGTGTACATAAAACAACCAGAAGGATTTGCTTTGTCTAAGGATAAAGATATGGTTTGCAAGTTACATAAGGCACTATATGGGATTAAAATAGGCATCAAGAGCATGGTTTGAAAGATTGCATGCACACCTAATCAAGATAGGATTCCAGTGTACCAGTGAGGACAATAACATATATCTTAAGACTGATGGAGATAGAGTGTTGATAGTTGAAGTATTTGTAGATGATATAATTTTTGGAGGTGATGATGATGTATGTATGGCTTTTGCTGAGAAGATGAATAAATAATTTGAGATGTCTCTTATTGGTGAGATTAAGTTTTTCATTGGGTTGCAGGTCCAGCAATTGGATGGTGGAATATTTATCTGTCAGAGTAAGTTTGTAAAGGAAGTGTTGAAAACATTTGGCATGGAGGATTGTAAACTGGTTGGTACTCCGATGGTGACAGGTTTTAAATTGTCTAAACAAGATCATTCACCCTCTGTTGATGAAAAAGAATACAAGTCCATGATTGGTAAGTTGCATTATGTTGTTCATATTAGGCCTGATATTGTACATGTTGGTTTGGCTGCTAGATTTTAGAAAGATCCCAAGGAGACTCACTTGGTAGCAGTGAAAAGGATATTTTGGTACTTGAAATGCACAATAGATTATGGCTTATGGTATCCTTATAAAAATGATTTTTCTTTGGAAGTGTTTACTGATGCAGATTGGGTAGGCAATGTTGATGACCGAAAAATCACTCCCGGTGGAGCTTTTCTTCTTGGAGATAGATTGGTTTCTTGGACAAGTAAGAAGCAAACATGTGTATCACAGTCAACAATAGAGGCAGAGTATGTTGCAACATCAATGAATTGCACACAAGAAATCTAGATGAGACATGTGTTAGAAGGTTTTAAACTTGATATATCTGAACCGGTAACTATTTATTGTGACAATACAAGTGCAATTAATATGTCAAAAAATCTTGTATTACATGCAAGAACTAAACACATAGAATTAAAATATCACTTTCTGAGCGAGAGAGTATAGGAAAAAACATGTCAGAATGGAGTATGTGACAAGCAAAGAGTAACTAGCAAACATTTTCACAAAACCATTGTCGAAGACTACCTTTGAGTACCTCAGAGGTAAATTAGGGGTCAGACCCCTACACAAGAAAAACTAGGATGCAGGGGATGCATCAATCCAGTATGCTTATTGAAAACTTTTCACTATGGATTGATCAAATGGTGGCTACTCCGCAGGGGGAGCAACTTAGATGAGATTTGCAGAGATGTTGAAGACAACATCAACAAATTTGTTGTCAAAGGGGGAGAATAAAAAATATTATTGGGGAGAAGAAATGAAGATTTAGTTCCAGATGGAGAAGAGAAGAAGAACTGACAGAAGAGTGAAGTGTAGCAGAGTGAAGAACTGAGCAACATGATTTTAGTTGAAGATGTTGGTGTTGCCATCAATGCCAAAGGGGGATAATGTTGGCATGATTAGCATCAGAGATTACTTTAGTGGTGAGTATTCACCAATGGCGAATTTTTCACATCGGCGACCCGGGAAATGGCAAAAATTTTGTACCAACTGGGGGTGGCCATGTCGCCAGATCATTATCAATTTCCATCAAATTTACAGCCCGATGGCCATATGTTTTATGTAAATAAATGTTTCTATCTGAGGATTTTGCCAATACAATATACGGTGGATACACGGTAAATTTAATTTTTTCGCCTACACTCTTTGATGTTACCTTAATAGAAGACCATAATTTTCTTATAGGCATATGAAGATTTGTTTGCCAAGAGGACCCAATTCACCCGACATTTTGTCGACGCATGTCTCCATTCACCCCAACTTTCGCCAACTATATTGTATTTGCCAATTATTTGGACGACCCATAATCGCCTCAAAAATTACATAACGTGTTATAGTTACACGGGATTCGCCAAATATTTGTATACCATATAAAATTCCCGCGGAATTCACCATATAAGGATTGGTATTGTATACACATAAAAATGGCTATGAGCGATTAAATAAATATTTTATATTTATTTAATATTTATTCTTCTATTGTCCAAGGGGTTGAGCTTAACTGGTTAAAACACCGGGTTCTCACTGTGGAGACCCAAGTTCAATTCCCAATAGGGACGTCTGAAGTGGAATTCTAAGTTGTGACTCTTGGCCTTCCATAGGATGGGGAAGGTCTTGGGGTCAATCTAATCAAACATAATAATAATAATAATAATAATTCAAATATATGTAATAGGGATGGGGCCCCCTACTATGTCCCCACTGGTTCATAGCTCTAGTCAAAAGCTATTCAGGCTTCAGCCAATTACCAATCAAAAAAAAAATTATTCTTCTATTAAATAGTTAATTTGAAAAGATTAATTTATTTAATTCATTTCGTGTCTTTCTATTAATTAATTTAATTGAAATATTTTATTAATTAATTCATCTATCCTATTCCTCTAATTAATTAAATATCTAATATTTAATTATTCTTCTGATCAATTAATTAAATATCTAATATTTAATTATTCCTCCAATCCTTTGAATATCTAATATCTAATGGTTATTCTTCTATCCTATAGTCTCAAATATTAAATAATTTCTTAAATTATTTAATTTCTTTTCCAACACATTCTTCCATCTCCACTTCATCTTCCCTTTGCCAACTCATCAATCATGTGGCTAAAGATATTAATTTTTCTTAAATATTAATTCATCATTTATCTCCAACCTCCAAATTTAATGAAATATTGTGTACATACACATATCTCATAACCTTCTTCTATATTCTCTCCAACATCCCTACATCTTAGGAAGGACTTGAGTCCACTTGTCCTCTCATGCCTAAATTTTCTCTAACCATCCCTAGATTTCCTCAGTCAACAACCCAGTCAAGCTGAGATGAGTGACACTTATCTTCTCCTTCCCCCATTCTCTCAACCTTTACCTTTGCTCACAGCCATCCAAATCTATAGATCTGATCATGATCATTGATCTGAGCCACATCATCTTATCCTCTTGAGGTCTATAAAATCAAGAGTTTTAGTTGAGAGAGAGTTAGACTTCAAGTGAATTTGCAAGTCAATCATTTGTAAAACTTATGCATCCGTGAGTTTTCAATCTTGAAGCAAATAGCAATTAGCATTTTAGCATAATCATTTAGCATTGCATATCATAGCATTTGTGAACTATCAGTTATCAGTCCATTCTTCATATGTCATCTTGGAAGCTATCAGTGCTTGTCTGAAAGCACAGCATCTGCAACCAAGAACAATGGAGTTAGGACACAATGAGACATAAACCATGAAGGTAAAAATAGCATTTTTATTTCATATATATTTCATGTAGTTTCATTGGTTGAGTTTGGATTTCTTGTAGCATTTTTATTGGTATTTTGTGAAACTAACTTGTTGCAGGTAGCATTCTAAGGATGAAATTCAAGTCAAAAATTTTGGCGCCTACCGTGGGGCTACAAGACCTCGCATATACTTTTAAATTCTTAAAAAAAAGCAAATTTAACGCATTTGTAATGCAAATTCACGCATGTGTGAATTTTGACAGCGCTTTTGTTTGATAGGTTAGCACATATGTCCTTCAGGTTAGCGCATATGTTCTTCAAGTTAGTGCATCTATCATGTAGGTTAGCGTTTTTGTCCAAGAATCCACGCATTTAATTTATAGGTTAGCGCATATGTCCTTAAGGTTAGCATTTTTGTCCTATAGGCTAGCGCATTTGTCAGTTTGGTTAACGCTTATGTTAGAGAATTCTCGCTTCTAAGTCCACAGAGCAACACTTTTGTAATTCAGGTTAACACTTTTGCTCTGAAGATTAGTGCTTTTGAGGTGAAAGATAGCGCATTTGTTAGAATAGCACTTTTATTTGCAACTGACAAAATTTCCTTGTAGGTCCGAATGTCCCAGAGTTGAATTTTTCAAACTACTGACATACATGTACAGGATTGTGTTTAAAGCAAATTTTATGCATTTCCTCACCTAGTTAATTAAGAGCTCTATTTTGGAAAGTAACACATCATGTCTTGTTCATTTAGTTTAACTAAGGGGATAAATTGACAGCATGCAACTTGCATTTTGAGTGACTTCTTTAAAATAGTTGCACATAGACTTTAAAAGGTTAAAATAAACTTGTGTTTTTTGTGCTTGATGAAGTAGTAGGTAAGTATGTTCTCACCATCATACGGTGATCATAAAACTATACCTACTTTCTTTTATATATAACTTTTAGAGGGCCTGCCTTCCTGAGCTGCCTTGAGGGGGCCAATGAGAGGGGAATGACCTAAAGTGGAAACGGGCTAATACTGAGTCCTTCCAATCCACTCTAAATAAATCATGTTTGTGACAAAAGTCTCAAACAACATGTGTTGATAAGTTCATACCGACACTATGTTTCCCCATAAGCCCTATGGAGCTGTAACGTCATAAATTGTACGCACTTGCTAAAGCAGTACAATTTAACACCTAGTTTAGCACCCGCCTTGGCGCAGTTGCACTTTGCATGGCATTTCCCCTTTAGCACTTAATTAATCGAATTAATTAGGTCTAAAGGTTCTATTTCACCATTTTCCACATCACAAAGTTGGGCCCTTTCACTAAAGCGCGCCCTTCGCATTTTATTCCTCCAATACATCACTCAATCAAAAACCCTAATTAAGTCCTATTTCGAACTTGGGGGCTTGGTTTCGGGGTCAAAACATCTCGAAATCACCTGTAACTTCGGGATTCTCTCTAAAATCATCATATCTGACGGCCCTGAAAATTTGGTGAAAAGTTGTCGGGACCGTGGCGCCCGGAGTGCACACGGTCCCGAACATTTTTCCCGAAATTTTAGGAGCACGATCCAATCATAAAATAAAGCTTAACCCCAAGAAATTGGCGGGATATTCAATCTTTAGGTCGGCCAAAAGACGAAATTGCGACCTAGGGTTTCATACATAAGAGCTCTCTTTCTTCATTTGAAAGGATCCGAATTTTGTTTTCAGGAACTTCATATGCAGCGAAAGAGCAGATCTTTGAAGACTTCAACATCTTACAACATCCTTCTATCAAGCATCTATCAAATTCATTCATCCACTTAGGGCTTGGAAGACATTGAAGAACAATAGGAGATTACCGACTGAAGATTGGCTTGTACTCCTCCCTTGAGGGTTGGGTATGATTTCATGTTGTTTTCATGTCTTTACATAAGCTTCAATACATCATTTATTCATGCTTTAGATCACTTTGCATCTTGATTTAGAGCATTTACGTTATCATTTACAAGCAATTAGGGTTTACTTTCTAGATTGCTCTAGTTTGCTTTCTTGCATTTTTGGACCTTGCACACACACTGGGTCTACACACACAATACGTTTTACAAAACAACTTGGCTATTCGTGGAGGTGGAAATCACCGAAGCGGGGGTTTGACTAAGGCAAAACCCTATATAGCCGCCCATACACCCTTTTTCAGATATCATTGCAGGTTTCGGAATTCAGACGACGCCGCGGGATACAGATCCGGAGAGAGAAGGTCGAGACAGCACTCTGTATCAAATTGCAAAGCAGAAGACTAGGACAGGGGCGCTGGGCGCCCTGGTCCCTGGGACAGAGGCATTGGGCGCCCTGGTCCTCCGGACAGACAGCTTCCCGACAGTGTTTCAGAGTGCAGAACAGCAGTTTTCGGTGCAGTTTTCAGGACAGTGGCACCCGCGCCCCCGTCCGAACATTTTCAGTCCGATTTTGACTCCAGGTACACATCTGCATTCTTATTTCATCCTTGTATTTACAGTTGTTCATTGTTTAATCTCAATTCTGCAATCTTGTTATTAGTTCATACTTGCATTTTGGGATTAGGGTTTGAACTTGCATTACTTGATCTTACAATTTCAACAAGGGAATAGAAATCCTAATAGATATCCCGTGGCTCTCTCTTTCACAAAAAGTAGCCAATTGTGCGATATCTCTAGGCTCTTTCGTATTCCGTAATGTGTGTCAAAAGGTAGGATTAGGGCATGATTAACCTAGTCTCGCTTTTTCCCCCCACACAGGAGCGTAACCTATATAGGTTGGGAACCTTTTGTATTTACAGAGCTGAAAGTGTCGCATGTATGGCCACATGACTGGAAGCCTTTACTAAAAACCACTTGTACTAGTCAAAATCCTTCTAGTCGTTGGCGCAAGAGGTCGGACCTCTGAAGCGGCTCACACACATATAGTTCTTAGTAGAGATATAAAGTTTGCCATGGGGAGTTTTCATGGAAACTAGTGCTTGGCTTCCCTAGAGAAGTGAGTGTCAAGGGTGGAGCCACTGGGGTCAAGCATCTAAATATCTGCTTTGAATAGCGTAGCCTCGGGGGAAACCCCATGTGAAATTCAACAATTATTGCCTCAGCCTACCATAAGATTTGTACTTGTTTGTGCATTTTGTTTCTTTAAATAATGTGTCTTCTATGTTTGTAACATGTTCCAAATGGTCAAAAATTGAAGAAAATCATTATCTAAGAGTGAGCAAAAATTCAACCAATTACTGAAAAAAATGACCAAAAGGGTAGTACAAAGGCTTTCCAACATTTGAACATCAGATCAAACTAAAGTGTAAAAACATCAATATCAAAACACTTCTTGATTAGATTTGTCTCTAAACCATCACGCATTTTCAAACTAGTTCAACAACTGGGTCACTAATCCACATGTCAAAGAATCCAGTGCAACATTCAAAGACTAAGCATGTGTTAATCAAATATCACTACTTGAGAGAGAAAGTCGGTGAAGAGAACGTGAAGCTGGAGTATGTATCTACAAAGGAACAAATAGCTGATATTTTCAGTAAGCCTTTGCCTGCAAATACATTTATCTATTTTAGAAACAAGTTAGGGGTATCCACCCCTCCTGATGAGAACTAGTTGCATTGAGTTACATCAATCTGGTGGACTTCACAGCCTTATCCTTTTATCCGGATTGGTGTGTTGGTGCTACTCCTCTGCTGGAGTAGTCTGTGTTTTAGGGAGAGAGATTCATGTTTCATATTCTGAGGGAGAGATTTTTCTTTTCTGATCTTTGGCATCGTTGTTAAAGGGGGAGAAAGATCATGTGAAAAACTGCTTTATATGTCCTGATCTTAGGGGGAATTTGTTGGAGTTTGTTGAAGATATCTTCTTTCTTTGCATTGATTGTTTTTCACATTCATATGTTGCCATCAATGCCAAAGGGGGAGATTGTTGGATATTGTTGGTCATTGTTGGTGCTAGGATATTTTGTTGTCATTGATGTCAACATATTCCTATGTATTACTCCAGTGATTGCAGATTGGGAAGATCTTATGATCCGGTTTGTTGTTTTGTTTTGTTGATCACTATTTTGCAATGCTCGATATATCCTCCGGCATATTCCAGTGTGATCAGATCTTGTGCTGAGATTTTGGGATATTGCTTGGGATGGTCTTGTGTATCTTCATTTCAGATAGATCATGATTTGGTACTCCGCAAGTTATCTTTCTTCGTGACAGTTGTTGATTGGTTGTGTTCTTGAGCTTTCAGACATTGACCAGTGAAAATTTGATAAGTGGTGTTGGTGCACTTGTTCCTAATGTTTCTAACATTTTTGTTGGTGTTTCCTAGTCGTTTCCTATTTGTTTCGATGATCTACATTGATCATTGTGTGAGTTTTTGGTCATTTCTATGAACCGGTGATGACTTTCGTGTTATGCGGTTTTTCTGGTGGTGTAGCGTGTTGCAATTGATCTTGGCGTGATTTCTGGTGCGGTTGTGCATTTGGGAGTTTGATTTAGGACCATATTACGCTATGTAAACCATTATATTGGTCTGGTGGTTGATCTTTGTATCGTGTGTTATAATTTTGTAATTGAGAGTTGAGGGTTTAGCTGACCTTGTTTTCAAGGTTGATGATTTGTATATATAGGTGATATATTCATGTAATTTAGGGGTCAATGTTATGTCTACATTTTTAGAGAGAGGTTTATGTGCGAACAAGTGATTTATCCTTTGGTGTTGAGTTTGAGGAGAGATTGGTGTTGCAGGGCAGACATCTGTGCTTCATTGGAACTGTAATCAGGCATTTGGAGATGCTATTCTTTCAGCTCATTCCTTCCTAATTGTAGTTTGAATCTTATTGTAAGTCAGTGAGACTTCCCTTAGGGTTGTAGCCTTCCGAGCCATTATCTTTTGAGCAGTGAGCTCTAGGCAGTGTGCCTGAATGCATGTGCATTCCCCATTGTAATATTTTCACATACTACTGCAGAGTATCATCTTACTGTGGGTAGGTTCCCACCGTGGTTTTTCCCTTAACTAGGTTTTCCACATCAAATTCTTGGTGTTGTGTTGTGCCTTCAGTTTGGTTATATGTCTTATTACTATAGTTTATCGGATCTATGTTTTGTGTTTAAGTTTGGTATTCTGTGAAGATTGATTCATCCCCCTCCCCCCCCTCTCAGTCTTCCTTCTTGGTTGTTGCTAACATTAAATGCTTGAGGGGACATGATGGCTACCCTAGGGGATTTCGTTAGGGTTGACTTAATGGATATTTCTTTTATTGAAAGAATAAAAGAATGTGCAAGAGTTAAAGGATAACCATGGTCAAAGAATTGAATGCTTGAAGAGACTTATGGGTTAAATGGATGGTTGAGTTAGAAAGAAAGTCTCTAACCAAGGGTCAAAGGTGGGTTAGTTAGATTTAAGCCTTTAATGGTTTATGAAGACTTTGAGGGTTAACTTGTTGAAGAATAAAGCCTTTAATGCTTTGAGAAGTGACTCCTTCCTAATTTCTTTGTTTAGGAATGTGCAAATGTTTAGGAGAGGATTTAGATTAATTAGAAGAGTTTAGGATAATCTAAAAGAAAGGTTGGGCATGCAAGTGAGTTTGTAGGAGAATGCAAGGATGGGTTTTTAAGATTTTAAATAAATATTAATTTATTTAAATGTGCATGTGAATTTTGGATTTTATTTAGATGAAAAAAGGGGGATAAAGCATTAAATGCTTGAAGACTTGAAGAGAGTCATTAAAGGCTTAAGAGGATTCTAGAAGGACGCCATTAAAGGCTTGAAGACTTTAAAGGAAGTCAGAAAAGGCTTGAGAAGACTCTAGGATGAAACCATTAAAGGCTTGAAGACTTTAAAGAAAGCCATTAAAGGTTTGAGTTGATGGGTTTTGAATTAACCTCTGGTTTATGAATGTGCAAACCATTAAAGGGTGATTAGGCTAATAATAGGGGTTTAGACATGATTAGTAGGAAAGTTAACTTGCAACTTGCATTTTCTAGAAAGTGTAAGTGGGGGAGGAATTTTAGGAATTTAAATAACTATTAATCTATTTAAATATGAGAAAATGGATTTTAGGGATTTAAATAAACATTAATTTATTTAAATGTGAGAGATGGGATTTGGGGATTTTAAATAAACATTAATTTATTTAAATGTGAAGGAGGATTTAATTAAAAAAATGTGATTTATTTATTTAATTAATGATCTGAATTTGGTTAAATTAATTAAATCAAATAAATTATTTATTTAATTAATAGGATAAGAGGGTTGGGATGAATTAATTAAATATTAATTTAATCAATGGTTGGAAAAGGAAAAGGATTAATTAAATGTGAATTTAATTAATAGTTGGATGAATGATAATTAAACAAATATAAAATTTATTTAATCAAGTGGACAAAAATAGGTGTCTACACAAATAAATATCACCATTATTTAGCATTGAAAAATTGAAGCAAGTTGGTTATAACAAAACGATTTGAATAGATGAACAATTATAGTTTCAATAAATTAATTTTATTATCCTAATCATAGATCAGATCACTAAATCTGATCTATGTTGTATTCATTAAATATACTACGTAAGCCATGAAATAATATCTAAATATATTTTATTGGAATATGGGTATTAAAAATTGAAACTTGAATTAATTTTTCAAACATGAGGGCCTTTTGATAGGCTGCAACATCTACTGCATAGAGTAGAGTATCACCACACATTCTAATTTTTTGACTGATTTGAATGCTACACTATAGAGCTTGAAAAAAAATCATTTTGTAGAGTTCACATTCTGAAAACTGCACATGCAATTTGATGCTCTGCAAAAACGATTAGAAAATCTGTTTGATGGCAACACACACAAGAGGACAAGAAACAAACGTTAGTGTTAGCAACAAAAGATTATCCTAAATAGGCATATCAAAAGAGATACTAAGCATGAAATAGAAAGCATACAAACATAGAATAGATAAACTATACTCCTCCAAATGCTAATCAAGATGCTCATAGTTGCTCCTCCCTTGTTCCTCTCCTCTCCAAGTTCCACATGAGTGTAGCTCTCAGCTTTTAGCACTAGCCATGGATGTCATATGGAGATTCAAGATGGTTGAAAATGATAAACAAATGCTATGCAAGCGTAGATAGTGATGCTATGAAAAAGCTCTATGCTAATACCAGTATAACAACAATACTCTAATTCTTCCTCCTTTGTTTGAGGAGAAGGGTTCTATTTATAGAAGAAATGGGGAAATGAAGGGTTAAGATTGAGCAATCTTAACAAGGGTTAGGATTGAAAGATATTCAATCCATGTGAGACTTTCAACCCAATCTCATGTTGACAAGTGTTACCATGAGGAGGCTTGAGAGGAGAGATAAGGAGCATTAAATGCTTGAGGGGACATGATGGTTACCCTAGGGGATTGGGTTAGGGTTAGGTTAATGGATATTCCTTTTAGCCAAGGGATAAATGAATGTGCAAGGGTTAAATGGTTACCTTAGTCAAAGAAATAAATGCTTTGAAGAGACCCATGAGTCAAAAGGATGGTTAAGTTAGAGGAAAGTCTCTAACCAAAGGTAAAAGGTGAGTTAGCCATAAATGGTTATGTAAGAGCCTTTAATGGTTTGGAAGACTTTAGAGGTTAACCATTTGAAGACTTAAAGCCTTAAATGCCTTTCAAAGACTTTGAGGGCTTTGAGAAGTGACTCCAAGTTGCTTAAGAATGTGACAATATTTAGGGGATGGATTAAGCTAATTAGGAAGGGGTTAGAAGAATCTAGAAGGGGGTTAGGATTGCAAGTGGGTTTTGTAGGAGAATGCAAGTGGGAGGAATTTTGGGATTTTCAATTAAAATAAAATCATTTATTTCAATTAAATGGTGTAATTTGCATTTGGATAGATATTTAAATAAATATTAATTTTTTTAAATGTGAATGTGAATTTTGGATTTAAATAAATCTTAATTTATTTACATGAGAAAAAGGAAGATAAAGCATTAAATGCTTGAAGACTTTAAGGGAAACCTTTAAAGGCTTAAGAAGACTCTAGAAGGAAGCCATTAAGTTTGAAGACTTTAAGGGAAACCATTAAAGGCTCGAGAAGACTCTAGAAGGAAGCCATTAAGTTTGAAGACTTTAAGGGAAACCATTAAAGGTTTCAAGTGGGTGAGGATAAATAGGATTTTAAATAAATAATTTATTTAAAATAGTTGTGCAACTTGCATTTGTAGGAAAATACAAGTGGGTGGAGGATAAAGGTGATTAAATAAATGTTAATTTATTTAAATGTGAGAGGTAGGATTTTGGGGGAATTTAAATAAATAATTTATTTAAATGTGAGAGAAGATTTAATTAAACAAATATGATTTATTTATTTAATTAATGGTCTAAATTTGGTTAAGTGAATTAAATCAAATAAATTCAATAATTTATTTAATTAATAGGAGAAGAGGGTTAAGATGAATTAATTAAATATTAATTTAATTAATTATTGATTGATGGTTAAATAATCAAATAAATACTAAATATTCATTTAATTAAGTGGACAGATTTATGTGACTACACAATTAAATTGACATGAAGGCTCGGTGATGCTTTAAGTTCCTTCGCTCATTGTTCATGCTTAAAATGCAGAAGACTAAAATTATGGAAAATCTTGAATGCCTCCAAGCTTAGAAAAACAAGTTTAAAAGAAAAAGAAAAAAATTTAAATATTTTTTAAAAATTGTCATAAATACTTCTTAAATATGAATTTAAAAACTTAATTTAATTTAATTGCGGACTAGCAACACGGAGTGGATGTACATAAAATCTATTTTTAGCAAGAATATCTATATCCTTATCCATTGAATGATAGTTTATTATTTAATATTTTTTAAAAAATTAAAGATATATTTATCCATTTCATTCTTATACTTTTTTAATATAACATAATTTTACAATATTAATAAAATAATATATAATTATTTTTTAATATTGATAAAATAATATTCAATTTTTTTTTAACATTGATAAAATATTTACAATTTAAAAATATAAAATTAATTGAAAATACATAAGTAATATTTATTTTTTTGATAGATAATGGGTTACTTATGTATTTTTTTGATAGATAATGGGTCATAGTCGTGTAATATGTTTTATTAATAAAAGGGATTACATTATATGTTTGGTACAGTGTGGGCACCGATAGGAAAGAATCGAACTAAAAAACCTCTAGTCTTGCCCAAGGATACTATCCTGGAAAATAGCCTTTGGCTAGTAATTTACATCAAAATGTTACAATCAATCCACTCATATTGTGGATCTACCCATGTATGAAGTATAACAATACAATTTCTGAGATTCCTGAGAAATCATGCTCTCCCCTATCTGATATGAGTGGGAGCTAGAAGAATGGAGGAAAGAGCTCTGAATAAAACCGGAGTCAAACGCTTCCACCGAGAGCCCAAGATAACAACCAAATCCTTTCTCCTACAGCGTATTATTCTTGCATTGATAAAGAAAATTAAGGCATTCGTAGCTATAAAAAGATTATATGCATAAATAACATTATCCATCGCTAATCAAGGCGAAGCTAAAGCGCAAATCTACCCAATAAAGAATTTACATACATACTCAGGCCACCCTAACCGACCCTAGTCAACGGCTATAAAGAACAAACTGATGTTGCATAAAGATAAGATCTAAGATGATTTCCCTACTAAAATATTGTATGCATATAGGTTGTGAAGCATCTATAATAAAATGGTTCAAATAATGTTAAACCTAGGACCATGATAGCCGAAGACCAAGAATAAAGCTCATAGAAACCAAGTAAATTTTGTCACTGAGAGCAACTACCTCATAGAGTATTGAAGAAAAAAAGTGTCATGAATCTATAAACTTCTCATAAGCACACCAATATATATATATATATATAACAGGGTCCACAGAACAAGGCCTTATAAGATGAGTTGGACCGTTTATAAACACATATATACATATACCCATATATACGTATACATAAATATGTAAAAAATATAACCAGTGTGTGCTCGTAGCCATTTAGTGAGCAGAAGGTATAGTGGGTAGCAAACTTCATTGAAAACAAGAAAAGCAAGGGAATTTTAGACTTTACTTTCCATTTTCTGCTAAGATCGTATACAGGTTAACTTAGTTTAAAAGTTTGCAAGCATCCTGCTAAACTATAAACATTGCATATACTTGTTTGTCAAAGAGCCCTACGTCGAAAGCTGACTATAGCATTCTAATAGTAACAAAATTGTCCTAACTCTGCCAAAATAAATGGTTAAGTCCAGTATTTGCGAAAATAAGTGTCTAGAAACAAACCAGAAGGGACAACATACAAGGCCTAGGATTCAGAGGAAACAAAAAATCCCTTTCTTTCGAGATTTGTCTTCCTTAGGTCCTGGCTTAACAAAGGACTCCCTTGGGCTAAGCACAGCTGCGTTAGGTAACTCCTCATCGTTCGACACTGCTTCAATACCTTCCACCTCCAAGTAGTTGGAAAACCATCTCTTGCATGTCAGGGGTTTAACATGTAGGATCCACATCGGAAAATAGAAATTACGATGCCTAATTGGTCTATATGCAGCAAAAGCTTCCTCATCTTCAATTTCCAGAACTAGAAATCTTAGCACCGGTTTATTCTTCCACATAAATCTATCATAGTGCTTCAACTTAGGAACAGTTAGGTCATTCAATACATTGATGACCACCCTATCCAGCTCACCCAACAGATCCTTCTTAAAGACACTTTGGCACAATTTCTTTACCACCTCCCTATCTTTCTCGAAGTGCATAGACACTGCTAAGAACATGACTGCTATATCCGAGTTTTCCCTAGTTATGTCTTCATTTTTTATATACTCCTCCCCTAATGTCTTCATGACCGCTCTGATAACTAAATCATGAGGAAAAGCGAGGATGTCTCTTAACCTATCCTCTTTGATTTCCCCTGTAAAGGCCATTTGTCTCTTAAGCCCCAACAATCTCAGCAGTGTGTCCATACTGCTAACTTACTCAGACTCAGAGCTTCAATTCAAATTTAACTTACAGCAGATTAGACTATCTGTTTCTAAATGAATAAATTCTATGTGAGAGGAAATCGCCACCTTAGTAAGCGTGCGATGTAAAATCGCCATAAATAACAGTACCTCTTTACTAGAAAAGCCTGTGAGCAAATCATCCCAAAATGTCAGATAATTAAGAATGTAAGGCGAGGATGATTGGCTTATGATGAAAAACATTCTCCAAGATCAAGTTACTTAATACCGACAGTACACTTGCTTCCAGCGCAGCTCAAAGTAATCATTATTATTCTATTAATAGTGTGCACACATATCAAGGATTTGTGTGTGATCACCAAAATTTAAGCTCATGGATTAACTACACTAGTCGCGAGCTAATGAACCCGACTATGACTGAGCCTTCGGCCTTGAGATTAGGAAAGGCTAAAGGAAATACCATAGACTATTAAAATCCGACAAATAATATGTATCCCTATAGAGGTCACTGGATCAATGAATGACTGAATATACATTTAGGCAATTGAAGCCTTATCGATATAATAATAGGACTAATCCTCTTCGAGAGTCGTGGCGGCTCCTGGGATAGCCTAGTAACAATTATTTATGCTTCTATATAATACTAAATGTGTGTGTATATGGAGCTATATATATATATATATATATATATATATATATATATATATATATATATATATATATATATATATATATATATATATATATATATATATAATCTATAAATATATACACATATATATATAAATAGTTACATATAAGTTTGTGTGTGTGTGTATAAGTACACACACACACACACATATGTTTATATAGATACAGATTAACCTACACCTACTTTTTATTCACAAATACCATAAGCTCCATGGTTAGCTAAAGAGTCCACTAACATATTACCTTCCTTGTAGATGTGGTTGATCGTACTGTGTTTGAAGTATTTTAGTAGTTATGTGGCTCTAGATACCAGACTGTTTAATTTCCAGTTTGGAGTCTTGCCTGTCCTGATTACATTAATGGTTATAGTTGAATCTCCTTCGATCTCCAATCTTTTGATGCCTAAGTCTTTACAGAAGAGGAGACCTATGATGAGTGATTCTAGTTTTGCCTCATTATTTATGGTCAAACCTATATGTTTTGAAAACGTTGCTACAATTGAGTCATCCCATAAATGGACCACCCCTCCAATTCCTGCAACACCAGGGTTGCCTCTAGAAGTGCCATCAAAATTGGGTTTGAACCAACCTTTGCTTGGAGGGGACCATTTGCATTCTTTGCTTAGAGATGTTGATTTGATTCCCCTTATGCCAAAGAAGGGGGGAATAGTGAGTCCAGACCAGTTTTTCCTAACTTGTTCATCCCTAGTAGTAAAAGATAGGTTGTTGTTATGTCCATTATTTAATCTGTCATTATCTACTTCTATGATAGAGGCTTCAATTTTGTTCTAGAGTCGATCAGGGGACATTGTCTTATCTTTGAAAATCCTTCTATTCCTTTCCTTCCATAATTCCCATTAGAGGATCAAAGGAGAAATAATCCATAACAATCCATAAAGACCAGACTTGAGATGGGTTGGCCAACATAAAAGGAGTTCTAACAAATGATTGGGAAGGGTTGTAGCCCAATTTAATCTATAAATTAAATGCATCCAGCATCTATTAGCATAATTGCATCTAAGAAGTAGATGATCTACAGTTTCTTCATTACTGAGGCAAAGAGGGCATCTACTAGGACCGGCATAGCCCATCTTCTTAAACCATTCAAAAGTAAAAATTATTTTCTGCATTGTTGTCCACAAGGAAAGGACTGCCTTCTGGAGGCATAGTTTGTCCCAGCATAATGATATAGGTAGCTCTGTTTTGGAAGGGAAGGGTTTTTTGCAAAGGGAGTTATATCCATCCTTGACCTTGTAGTCTCCAGTAGAAGAAGTTGTACACATAAGATAATCATCTTTATTAGTAATTGTGATTCTCTTTGTGCACGAACTTCTGCAAGCTTTTTACTATCCTCAATAGATAAACCCAAATCATCAGATGATTTCCATCTCCATCCTCGAGATGGCTCTACTGGGTGACTGATGATATAATCAGCAATAGTTTTGCCAATTCTTTCTTCCATGCTAATTTTTTAAATTCTGATCATTAAGGATGATAAGGATTGGTGGATACCCACCCCACGAGTCTTCCCAGAATAATGCTTTATCCCCAAACCCTACATTCCAAGAGAGCTCATGAATGAATACCTCCTTGCAATTGATTAAGAAATTCCAGATTCTCAAACCTTGGGGAGGGTAAAGGATTCTAAAGATACTAGTGGGGTCTTGAGAGTCTAAATATTTACTAGCCAGGACTTTCACCCATCTTCTATGTGGTTCCTAATAAATTTTTCAAACTAATTTGACCCCTAGAGCCTTATT